>NC_041401.2:136678017-136808017 GCF_900747795.2 Erpetoichthys calabaricus | reverse complement strand
GTGACAGTGACATAAAAAGCAACTTTATCCTTTGGAAAGGTAATAGCAGTGGAGCCTTTCCTTCTAGCACTATATGATCACCCAATTATCAGTTATAAAATAAAAGAAAATGCTGGTTCGAGAGGAGATTGTAGTTAATTTAGTGTTTCTTTGCTGGCTTTTGCTTTTATTTTCCTCAGAGGTGAACTATAATTATGCGTATCACATGCGCTACATTATTAGATATAAACACTGCTTCTTCGTTGTAGTATAATTTAAGAAAATGTGCCAAATTTTCATTTTCAAAAACATCTGCATTAATATGCCTTCAGTGGAAGTGTGATAGAAGTCCTGCAGTATAATTGAAGTGGTTGCATGTGTTAATGGTGTGTGTATAATAATTGTTGTTGTGATCTGCTGATTCATTTCTGAGTCTTTCCTAGTTTTACTTAATATACAGCAGACAATTTTAAAATGGCATGCATCAGACATAATAAAATCTTCAGAATGAGATGATTGATAATGCATTTTGCTACCCCCTAAGTCATGTTTGATCTGTGTGTGCGCAGTGGTTTTTTTTTTACTTTGTGTATAGATTCAAAGAAGAAGACTTAAATTCACCATGTCTTGGGTTTTCACTTCTGTTTAGCTTTTATCCATGTTTTCAGAATTCATTGTTTACTTTGAACCCTGTCAAGAAAACATCCTGAGTGATAAAACTTGTTTTGTCACAGATTAAATGAAAGTAACCTACGAGTGATTTATTTATTGGCAACATTTATACCATTTTCTGTTTTTACTTTTTCAGTTGGACATGGAACTAAAATTTCTGTGATGGCCTAGTAATTCTGTTAACATCATTGGACTCCAAACACTTTTAAAGGCGATACGGTCAACTGTCTTCCTCAAAATTTAGGCCCTTCCACCACATAATAAAACTATCGTTTCATAGTGGCTCATTACACAGTTTACAGAAAAGTTATTCAGTCCTGGCCTGACATTTCAAGCTAAAATAATGGGAATCTCTGTACTTTGTTGAATTGTTGAAATAGGATTTTTTCACAAGAAATGGTAATGTGATGATTTTTTTCTTGATTATCAGGTCTGATGAAGTGGTTGCATGGGCAGCAAAATTTTTCAGTTCAGCAGTCTTTGTAATGTATGAGCAGCTGCAACCTTCTGATCCCTTTGGACAAGTTATGCAGATGCATTTCCAACAGCTAAATTCAACTCTGCATGCACTTCAGCTGTATCCTGATAAAGAAACTCAAAGAATGCGTTTCCTGCATCGGGTGAGGTGGGATTTACTTTAACTGTGTTATTTTGTTAAGGGCCTTTTGAACTTAATATGTCAGACATGCTGATTTAGCTATAATGTGCTTAGTAAGAAAATTTTGTAGAAAGGAAGATAAACAATGATAAACTGTTGCTAAATGTGTTTTCTGGCTTTCTGAGTGTTTAATCTAATTTGGGATGAGGGATAGAGTTAAAAAACACTAAAGCCTTAAACATTATAGTAGACTGGTTTAAAAAAAAAATCTGTTTTCTTTCAAAAGTAATTTATCCAGTATTGAATTGTATGAAACAGTATATCTCTTGCATAACTTTAAACACAATTCCAGTATATACATGAAAGTATTACTGAAATGAATAGTTTGTCATAGTGTTATGGATAAGTTATTCTGAATGTTACGGATTTGATATTTCTCACATCAAAGGACATAGCAAACAGTCACAAAAATTGTGGAGAGAAAATGTAAAATACACAATTCTTTTAATATATCTTCCATTCTGTAACATTGAAATAGTTCAAAACTGAAAGCATAGTTATTGAGAATTTTAACACTGTCATTATGTATTACAACTGACATGCATCATAAAGGTAATGCATACATACTTTTAAGTGTTAAGAAAATTTTAGTAAGTTCTTAAAATATTTTCATTTCTGTTTTGTCTTCCATTCACTGGTTCATCTCTTTATCTAATATTGAGCAAGTTTTTCTTTGAACATCATTTTTAGGAACATAATCACAATTGCAAAGATGACCCTGTAGAAGAAATATTCTGCTTTATGTATTTGTTTCTTTCTCTACGCCAATTTGTCAGCCATTTGTTTTGTCTTTTCAAATGCAATATGAATTTGTTTCTTCTGTAACAATTTATGTAATTTGGAGGTACAGTTATCTGAACACAATGCTCTTAAACCATTTCTGGTATCACAAGATCATATGATTACTATGTCATATGTTAGAATTAGATAGATAGATACTTTATTAATCCCAAGGGGAAATTCACATACTCCAGTAGCAGCATACTGATAAAGAACAATATTAAATTAAAGAGTGATAACAATGCAGGTATACAGACAGACAATAACTTTGTATAATGTTAACGTTTACCCCCCTGGGTGTAATTGAAGAGTCGCATAGTGTGGGGGAGGAACGATCTCCTCAGTCTGTCAGTGGAGCAGGAAAGTGACAGCAGTCTGTCGCTGAAGCTACTCCTCTGTCTGGAGATGATACTGTTCAGTGGATGCAGTGGATTCTCCATTATTGACAGGAGCCTGCTCAGCGCCCGTCGCTCTGCCACGGATGTCAAACTGTCCAGCTCCGTGCCTACAATAGAGCCTGCCTTCCTCACCAGTTTGTCCAGGCATGAGGCGTCGTCCTTCTTTATGCTGCCTCTCCAGCACACCACCGCATAGAAGAGGGCACTCGCCACAACCGTCTGATAGAACATCTGCAGCATCTTATTGCAGATGTTGAAGGATGCCAGCCTTCTAAGGAAGTATAGTCGGCTCTGTCTTTTCTTACACAGAGCATCAGTATTGGCAGTCCAGTCCAATTTATCATCCAGCTGCACTCCCAGGTATTTATAGGTCTGCACCCTCTGCACACAGTCACCTCTGATGATTACGGGGTCCATGAGGGGCCTGGGCCTCCTAAAATCCACCACTAGCTCCTTGGTTTTGCTGGTGTTCAGGTGTAGGTGGTTTGAGTTGCACCATTTAACAAAGACCTTGATTAGGTCCCTATATTCCTCCTCCTGCCCACTCCTGATGGAGCCCACGATAGCAGTGTCGTCAGTGAACTTTTGCACGTGGCAGGACTCCGAGTTGTATTGGAAGTCCGATGTATACAGGCTGAACAGGACCAGAGAAAGTACAGTCCTCTGCGGCGCTCCTGTGTTGCTGACCACAATGTCAGACCTGCAGTTCCCAAGACGCACATACTGAGGTCTGTCTTTAAGATAGTCCACGATCCATGCTACCAGGTATGAATCTACTCCCATCTCTGCCAGCTTGTCCCTGAGGAGAAGAGGTTGGATGGTGTTGAAGGCGCTAGAGAAGTCCAGAAACATAATTCTTACTGCACCACTGCCTCTGTCCAAGTGGGAGAGGGATCGGTGTAGCATATAGATGATGGCATCCTCCACTCCCACCTTCTCCTGGTATGCGAACTGCAGACGGTCGAGGGCGTGGCGGACCTATGGCCTCAGGTGGTGAAGCAGCAGCCACTCCATGGTTTTCATCACATATGACGTCAGAGCGACAGGCTGGAAGTCATTCAGCTCACCTGGTCGTGATACCTTTGGGACTGGGGTGATGCAAGATGTTTTCCAAAGCCTCGGGAATCTCCCCTGTTCCAGGCTCAGGTTGAAGATGCGCTGTAGAGGACTCCCCAGCTCCAGCGCACAGGCCTTCAGCAGTCGTGGCGATACTCCATCTGGACCCGCTGTTTTACTGTCACAAAGTCTCCCCAGCTCTCTGCTTACCTGGGCTGCTGTAATTGTGGGTTGGGGTAAACACTCTCCTATGCTGGTATTATAATTAAGTAATTAACACTAGAATTACCAGAGCCAACGAAAAAACTCGTAAATCCGGCCCACCTTAAATCCCTTCGCACCTCTCCATCAGCCTCTTTTGTCTTCTAAATGTGTCGATAAGCGCAAGCAGCCTGCTATACCATCCCCCCATCACCTCAGAACGGGCAAGAAGTTCTCCCAGTTCCTGCCTTGATTGACTATCTGGGAGTGAGCTACCCAGAATTGTAAGGGGAAATAATTTTAAATGTGTTTTGTGTCTACAACAATCTATGTAAACACATCATTTTAACAATAATGTTTTTCATGCTTTAGTAATACATGACAAAATGTAGACATGAACTGTATTATGTGTGAAGGCTGATGGCCAAATATCAAATAAACACTTTCACAAAAGGTGCAAGTACAATACGACAGCTTCCGTAGTGCAATGGTTAAAACTGCTGTCTTATAATCCAGAAGTCATGAGTTCGAAACCAGCTCCCCAGCAAATTCACTGTTTTGAGTAGTGAGCTACTCTTATTGTTAATATTATACAATAAAAACATACATTTGATTTGTGTCTGTAACAGCCAGTGTAAATTTATAGAACTTGTAAAACTTAGTTTTTTTTTTTTTCACTTTTATTCTCTCAGTCACGATCACTATACAACATCCCCCAACCACCACCCCACACCTCCCAAGATCTGACGCGATTACTTTTTATCTGAAACTGGGAATAACTGTAGATGTGAATGGTGTTTTGAGACAATGGAACTGGAAATTCTTTGATTTGGAGGGATAAAAGCTGACACACAAATGCTGGTGAATCTGCCCTCTTTGTATCTCACTGTCACTTGAATTTTTTTTTTATTCAGTTTTATTGAGTGTTCCTGCTCACGCTGAATTAGGATGCACCTTATGGTCCATAATGTCAAAGCCGCACTGACAAGAAAACAGAGACATAGGTATATATGATATTTGGAATAACTCATTTTATGACATGTACAGTGGGGCAAAAAAGTATTTAGTCAGCCACCAATTGCGCAAGTTCTCACACTTAAAAAGATGAGAGAGGCCTGTAATTTTCATCATAGGTATACCTCAACTATGAGAGACAAAATGAGGAAAAAAAAATCCAGAAAATCACATTGTCTGATTTTTAAAGAATTTATTTGCAAATTATGGTGGAAAATAAGTACAGTATTTGGTCACCTACAAACAAGCAAGATTTCTGGCTCTCACAGACCTGTAACTTCTTCTGTAAGAGGCTCCTCTGTCCTCCACTCGTTACCTGTATTAATGGCACCTGTTAGAACTCGTTATCAATATAAAAGACACCTGTCCACAACCTCAAACAGTCACACTCCAAACTCCATTATGGCCAAGACCAAAGAGCTGTCAAAGGACACCAGAAACAAAATTGTAGACCTGCACCAGGCTGGGAAGACTGAATCTGCAATAGGTAAGCAGCTTGGTGTGAAGAAATCAACTGTGGGAGCAATTATTAGAAAATGGAAGACATACAAGACCACTGATAATCTCCCTCAATCTGGGGCTCCACGCAAGATCTCACCCCGTGGGGTCAAAATGATCACAAGAACGGTGAGCAAAAATCCCAGAACCATACGGGGGGACCTAGTGAATGACCTGCAGAGAGCTGGGACCAAAGTAACAAAGGCTACCACCAGTAACACACTACGCCGCCAGGGACTCAAATCCTGCAGTGCCAAACGTGTCCCTCTGCTTAAGCCAGTACATGTGCAGGCCCGTCTGAAGTTTGCTAGAGAGCATTTGGATGATCCAGAAGAGGATTGGGAGAATGTCATATGGTCAGATGAAAAAACTCTACTCGTCGTGTTTGGAGGAGAAAGAATTCTGAGTTGTATCCAAAGAACACCATACCTACTGTAAAGCATGGGGGTGGAAACATCATGCTTTGGGGCTGTTTTTCTGGAAAGGGACCAGGACGACTGATCCGTGTAAAGGAAAGAATGAATGGGGCCATGTATCGTCAGATTTTGAGTGAAAACCTCCTTCAATCAGCAAGGGTATTGAAGATGAAACGTGGCTGGGTCTTTCAGTATGACAATGATCCCAAACACACTGCCCAGGTAACGAAGGAGTGGCTTCGTAATAAGCATCTCAAGGTCCTGGAGTGGCCTAGCCAGTCTCCAGATCTCAACCCCATAGAAAATCTTTGGAGGGAGTTGAAAGTCCGTGTTGCCCAGCGACAGCCCCAAAACATCACTGCTGTAGAGGAGATCTGCATGGAGGAATGGGCCAAAATACCAGCAAACAGTGTGTGAAAACCTTGTGAAGACTTACAGAAAACGTTTGACCTCTGTCATTGCCAACAAAGTATTGAGATGAACTTTTGTTATTGACCAAATACTTTTTTCCACCATAATTTGTAAATAAATTCTTCAAAAATCAGACAATGTGATTTTCTGGATTTTTTTTTCTCATTTTGTCTCTCATAGTTGAGGTATACCTATGATGAAAATTACAGGCCTCTCTCATCTTTTTAAGTGGGAGAACTTGCACAATTGGTGGCTGACTAAATACTTTTTTGCCCCACTGTATACAGTAGTACATTTCAGAAAACATTGTGGCATTGATGCAACATTATTCATATTCATTCGCATGCCTTCTTGTGCTTGTTATCAGTGACCGCATTTTTTTTTCGATCTTGCCCATGCAGTCTCCGCACTTTGGTACACTGTGCTGCGTCTTTTGTACTCCAGGACATGCAAAGGAAAGAATAGTACAGAGAAGTCAGTTCCGCTCTTATGCAATTATCAGATTCAAATGTTAACAGTTCACACACACCCAAGGACCGTCCTTCCAACATTTATGACGTGTACCTGTTGCAATGTACACACTTCTCTCTGTGCTGTGGGCTGGGGAAAGGGCGGTCTTGGAGCAGAAGCTTATCGATGTTGTCTCCTCTTTTGCTTTATCCATCACCTTTTCTTGTAAGAAGCGGCTACAAAGCTCCTCTGCAAGGTGAGCCATGAACACTCTTCTTTTCTCAGTGGCTCATGTACATGACTTGTACAGTACATGTGCATTAATCGCTGCCAAGTCAAGCGTGTTATAGCACAAGCAACCGGCCACCTGCATGCTTCTGCTCGCACTGAGTAAGCTCACGCCTTCTGGTGCACGATGTTATTTTCCGATAGGGGTCGCTAGCTCCCTAGTTGGAATAAGTTCTTTTTAATTGCGGCGTTTTAAGTAACCTGAAACTCTATTGATATAATATTAAAATTGACATCATGGACCATAACGTGCATACTAATTCAGCGTGAGCAGGAACACTCAATAAAACTGAATAAAAAAGTTCAAGTGATGGTGAGATACGAAGAGAGCAGATTCACCAATGTTTGTGTGTCAGCTTTTATCCATCCAGATCAGAGAATATCCAGTTCCATTGCCTTAAAACACCACTCACATCTACAGTTATTCCCAGTTTCAGATAGTAACAGCATCAGATCCCTGGGTGGGAGGGCAGTAGTATGTGTCATGATTGTGACTGAGAGAATAAAAGTGGGGAAAAAAAAGTAATTTTTACAAGTACTACAAATGTACACCGTCTGTTACAGATGCAAACCAAATGTATGTGTCTATTGTATAATATTAACAATAAGAGCAGCTCACTACTCAAAATGGTAAATATACGAGGCAATCAGGATTGAACCCGGGACTCCTGATTACAAGTCAGCAAATCTTACTGCTACGCCACAGAAACTGTTGCATCATCCTTGAACCTTTTGTGAAAATGTTTATTTGATCTTTGGACTTCAGGCTTCACACATTATATAGTTTATGCCTACATTTTGTCATTTATTACTAAAATATGAAAAATGTTTCTGTTTTAACAATGTATTTACACAGATTATTGTAGAAACGGAATATATGAAATGCATATGTTCCAAATAACGATAATAATTCATTACATTTATATCTATTATTTCCACTGTAAAACTGTAGCAGTTCACTCCCAGATAATCAAATCATGAGATAGGAGAACTTTGTGCACGTTCTGCAGCGTTGGGGGGATGGAATAGCAGGCTGCTTGCTGCTTGTCTTTATCGGCACATTTACAGGACAAAAGATGCTGACGGAGAGGTGCGAAGGGATTTAAGGTGGGCCAGATTTACAAGCTTTTTCGTAGGCTTTGGTAATTCTAGTGTTAAGGGATATGTATGAAATAATAGAACATTGTATTTTTTATGTGGCTAGGAGAAGAAGTACTTCCATATGACCTTTGAATAACTGTGTTTTTGATTTACTTATTTATTTTCCATGGATTTAATTTGTCTTTATACAGGGCTGGGAGAAATGTTTATGCATTGACATGAATCAGTTTTACTATGGACTTCTTTGCCAAGACGAGAGAAACAGAGTAGATCAACTTGAGCCCTTTGATGAATATGAGGTAAGTTCATTTCCTACAGCTTAAATTTAGATCTATACTGAACAGCAGTGACATAAATAAATGTGCATTTTGTCTAAAAGCTAAACTGTACTGGTAGATCAACTTGTGATTACAGTTTATATAATTTTCCACCGAATACTGATATGTTTATTATTGACCGATTAAATCTAAATGGAATACACTTAACAAAAAATGAAATAAACTCACCGGAAATTTGAATACTAATGAACCACAATCCGGTGTATACAACTTTTCCAGAAGACAGCTGTCCACCACAGAACAAAATGTTCTCACCGGAGGTTTAAATTTCAACAAGAAGACTCATCCGACGTGAACTTCCTCAGCTCCCTAGAACATGTCATACAAACCAAAAGGATATCAGCAGACAACACACAAGAAATAAGGTGTGTTGTGATCAGCCAGTTACATGCAAGACATCTGATGATACATGTTTCTTTAAAAGAAGGGAAGGTGTTAAGATGGCTACAAAAGGATAACAGCATTGTTATCACACCAGCTGACAAAGCAGGTGTGACAGTTGTATTGGATAAACAACATTATGTCACAGCAATAGAAAAAATGGTCTCTGATAGTACCACTTTCAAACAACTAACCAGCAATCCAACTAAAACCACCTTTAACAGAGTCAACACTACTCTAAATAGGCTCCAGAATAACAATTGTATAAACTCACACGAATATTGCAGAATGAAATCCAATGATGCGAGCTGCCTTGAATTCTTTGGCCTCCCAAAAATATGTAAAACCCCTCTAAAATTCTGACTGGTTGTCAGCCTAAAAGGTGGTCCATCTTATAACTTATCTGAAGGACTTTTTCATATGCTCAAACATTTAATATATGATTTAGAATATTCTGTTAATAGCACCAAGATGGCATTACAGTGTCTGAAAAATGTATCCATCGCCAAGGATCATGGTCACATTTGATATCGTGTAACAGTACACCATGATTCCATTTCATCTGGTGACAGAAATTCTTCAAACAAAGCTAAATAAATATTAATAAAGTATCTATCTATCTATCTATCTAAATAATGACCCCACCATAACACCACGAATGAAGCTGGCCATAAATAATATAATGTATCTACTTTCACTTTGCCAGAAAACTCACTTTCATTTTAATGGGAAATACTACAGACAAAAGAAGGCATGGCAATGGGATCATCATTATCAGGACTCTTAGCAGAATTGGTAATGCAGCAAATTGAAAGCATGACTATACCTCAGTACACACTGAAACTTTGGATATGCTACGTTGATGACACATTCTTCATATTAAAAAATGACCAGCCGTATGATTTTTCATAACTACATCAACGCAATATTCCATGCGATCCAGTTTACTATGGAAAAAGGAATAAACCGACACATCAGTTTCCTGGATACATCCATTGAAAGAGGTAAAGATGTTACCCTGGTACAGGTGTTTATCATAAGGAATGTTATGCAGACAAAACTTAGCTAGCAATCACACATCAACGTATAAAAGGAGCTGTGTTAAGACTTTGTTCAGAAGAGTTCACACTGACTGTAATACCAATGAAACTAAAAAGAATTAAAGGTGCTGTCTTTCCCAGCTGGTCACATCAAACAGCTACCCGAAGACATTCATCAGACAATGCTTATTTAGGAGATGTCACAGACCCCAGCAAACAATTAACTCCAACCTGACCCCCCATCCCATTTAGCACACACTTGCTTATCATCACGGGGTATCAGAAGGTACAGCACATATCCTGTCCAGAGCAAGCATCTAAGTAGCACACAAGCCTACAAACACTTTGCACACCAAGGTTATTATAGTTTTGCCTTTTTATATTAGTTTTTATCTTTATATTATTTCTGATCTTACTTGGAAATTCAGTAGTAGTTTTCCTTCATTGTGTATTTTTAGTTTTAATTTAGCTTTTATTTCTCAAAGACATTTCTGCTTTATTTTTATATACAGTAATCCCTCCTCCATCGTGGGGGTTGCGTTCCAGAGCCACCCGCGAAATAAGAAAATCCGCGAAGTAGAAACCATATGTTTATATGGTTATTTTTATATTGTCATGCTTGGGTCACAGATTTGCGCAGAGACACAGGAGGTTGTAGAGAGACAGGAACGTTATTCAAACACTGCAAACAAACATTTGTCTCTTTTTCAAAAGTTTAAACTGTGCTCCATGACAAGACAGAGATGACAGTTCCGTCTCACAATTAAAAGAATGCAAACATATCTTCCTCTTCAAAGGAGTACGCGTCAGGAGCAGATCATGTCAGAGAGATAGAGAAAAGCAAACAAATCAATAGGGCTGTTTGGCTTTTAAGTATGCGAAGCACCGCAGCACAAAGCTGTTGAAGGCGGCAGCTCACATCCCCTCCTTCAGGAGCAGAGAGAGAGAGAGATAAAAACAAACAACCAAAAATCAATACGTGCCCTTCATGCTTTTAAGTATGCGAAGCACCGTGCAGCATGTCGCTTAAAGGAAGCAGCAGCACAGAAGGGAGCAAAGTGAAGATAATCTTTCAGCATTTTTTGACGAGCGTCCCTATCGTCTAGGTGTGTGAACAGCCCCCCTGCTCAATCCCCCTACGTCAGGATCAGAGAAAGTCAGCGCAAGAGAGAGAGAGAGAAAAGTACGTTGGGTAGCTTCTCAGCCATCTGCCAATAGCGTCCCTTGTATGAAATCAACTGGGCAAACCAACTGAGGAAGCATGTACCAGAAATTAAAAGACCCATTGTCCGCAGAAATCCGCGAACCAGCAAAAAATCTGCGATATATATTTAAATATGCTTACATATAAAATCCGTGATGGAGTGAAGCCGCGAAAGGCGAAGCGCGATATAGCGAGGGATTACTGTATATTAGTTTCAGTTTTAGTAATTATGGTATGGTTAAAGAACTACTATGGAGTTTAATTTTATGCCACAATCAGATAGAACTGTACACTTAATGAGTTCGAAAGTGAGTCTAATGTTAATGGAAGCTTACTGCACTATATGGTTTACTATCTCGTTTTGTTTTTGTCTGATAAAAGCAAGCATAATCAAAACTAGATACTGAATATGAACAATTTTAAAATTTTTAAAATATTTTCTATGGCATTTGTGCTGAACAAATGTGCACTGACTCTTGCCATGTTTCATCTTTTCCTTTTCTTGAAAGTGTATTTTAAGGTTTAATGTCTACAGCACACAACATATCCTGCTTCAAGACAATGTGCTTACAATTAATTCCCTCAATATTGTATTCAAAAATATCCCATACTGGGCTTTATTTTCTACCAGCCATATTGATCTCTGATTCCATCTCAGGCACATGGACTTTATAGACAGAATTTTGCTACCTGCAGGCCTGAAAAGATATCAAAAATCAGAAAATAGATTCTACTGTATTCTGACAGGTGTGATCATGAAAATCATGGGGGCTTAGGAAGAACAGGGCTCTTAGGCTTTAATCAATGTGCAGACCCCACCTAGCTGTATTGAAGGAAACCAAAAAAACCAAGCAGTCAAGGTAAGGGTAATGGGACTTGAATAGCCCATGCATAAGAACATTAAACCCTTAATGAGCAGAGTAAGTGCAGGTAATAGGAGTATTGCCAGCCACAAAATGACAGAAACCGCATCTGAAATTAGTTCCAACATATACATGTTATCCAGCTCAGGAGCCTATTCCAGCAGCTTTGGATGCAAGGCAGGAAAAATCCCTGGACAGGGTGCCAGCCTGTTGCAACAATACTATATACCTGTATGTGCAATATTTATGACATGGCTGATGTTAAGAACAAAATGAGTATGATATTTCAACTGTCTATTTTGAGAGCAAGAGAAAGATTGAAAAGAGGGAGACAAATATTTTAAAACATAATTCTGCCATAGGATTATTTTCACAGTGTTGGGTATTTTGAGCTGTGAATGTAAAATTAAAAAAAGACAAATTAAATACAAAAACACATTAGTGGGTTTAGTTTTTCACCAATTGTCCGACACTCTTGACCTACCAGAGATTCAGTAGAGACATCGCCAACTCAGGAATTTTACAAGGTTTGTATTGCTTTGTTGTTACACAACCTTTTTAATGCAAAGTGATTGGTCAGCAACAATATGCTGATTTTGTAATGTTGACCGTCTTTCTCTCGATCAGTGTTGTTTTATTTTCAAAAAGAATTTCTCCTGTTTAAAGTGGCAGGTGAATTGTTGTCAACAAAACGCAGATACCTGAGAAATAAACTGAAGTGTTACTCATGATTTTTCTGTCTATACTGTAAAGGTTTTGTTGACTAGTACATTCTGACTTCAGGCATTTGAATTACATCTTGATATACAAGAAGTGTAAAGAAATGTGGCAGCTCATCATAACAGACATCAGACTCATATGCAGCCTGAAATTTAGCATAGTGTGTGCTGCAGTATTTATTGTTGTGTACATACTGTATCTTGGGCTTAGTTAGAATTACACCTGACTTGCCTTCATTTGTGAACAGGCTAAAATTCTGTAAGGGATTTATCTGTATCAAATACTTCTCTCATGAGCCCCAGAAATCCAGTGAACAGCAATTTTGCAATTTACCAAAATCATCGCCTTGGTATGCTTCACTAATGCTTGGACCAGAACCTATCATGCTATCACGATCAGTTCCTGAAGAACTCTCACTATTAACACACAGTAAATCACTTTCTTCATCACACACTTTGCCATATTCAGCTTGCTCTGCAATTTCTATGACAACACCCACCCTCCATCACCAGCCACCGTGCACTGGATGAATAGATGTGGATGGCTCCTGGTGGATGACTTTCTGTTTTAGAGTTACAAGTGTTAAAAACTAACAGCAGAAATATTTATTCAAAAACCAAATATGAAATTCTTATTAATATATTTTGATTAATTTTGGGACCTCTGTAGCCCAGGTTAGCCCTTTTGTAAGTCCAGTTGTTACAAAAACTAAAAATATTTTTAGTAAATTATTGTTTTACTAGCCAACCCGTGGCGTAGCATACGCCGCATAATTATGTACAGTAATCCCTCGCTATATCGCGCTTCAACTTTCGCGGCTTCACTCCATCGCGGATTTTATATGTAAGCATATTTAAATATATATCTGGGATTTTTTGCTGGTTCGCGGATTTCTGCGGACAGTGGGTCTTTTAATTTCTGGTACATGCTTCCTCAGTTGGTTGGCCCAGTTGATTTCATACAAGGGACGCTATTGGCAGATGGCTGAGAAGCTACCCAACCACAGCGCGTATTATGTATTAAATAAAACTCCTCAAATATATTGTGAGCACAGGGGCTGTTCGCACCCCTAGAGGACTCTGCCGCTCCTCAAAAAACGCTGAAAGATTACCTTCACTCTGCTCCCTTCTTTGCTGGGCTTACATGTGGCTGCTTTGCAAGCGATATGCTTCCCGCATGGTGCTTCGTATACTTAAAAGATCAAACAGCACGTATTGATTTTTGATTGTTTGCTTTCCTCTCTCTCTCTCGCTCGCTCTGACATTCTCTGCTCCTGATGGGAGGGGGTGTGAGCAGAGGGGCTTTTCGCACACTGGCCTAGAGGATACGGACGCTCCTCTAAAAAATGCTGAAAAATGCTTGCTCCCTTCCTTGCAGCTACTTTGTCCGGCGGTGCTTCGCATACTTAAAAGCCAAACAGCCCTATTGATTTTTGACTGTTTGCTTTTTTCTCTCTCTCTGTCTCTGACGCACACTCCTTTGAAGAGGAAGATATGTTTGCATTCTTTTAATTGTGAGACGGAACTGTCATCTCTGTCTTGTCATGGAGCACAGTTTAAACTTTTGAAAAAGAGACAAATGTTTGTTTGCAGTGTTTGAATAACGTTCCTGTCTCTCTACAACCTCCTGTGTTTTTGTGCAAATCTGTGACCCAAGCATGACAATATAAAAATAACCATATAAACATATGGTTTCTACTTCGTGGATTTTCACCTTTCGTGGGGGGGTCTGGAACGCAACCACCGCGATGGAGGAGGGATTACTGTATTGATGGGTGAACACTTCCTGAAAGACACAGTTGTCCAAATGGGGTGGGTTTGAGGATACGACTGTAGGTGAATGAAAAGATGGAACTCTGGAGAGGGCAACATACAATAGTCCGTGACTGACAATTGGAGGACCACCATCGCACGCTCACTCAGCGATTCACATCCGCGACAGACAAACTGTTTTACACGCTGCATACAGCGATTCACATCTGCGACAAACATGATTTTTCTTAGATGGTCCTGTTGCGTCCACCCTCGCACTCGAAGCATACACACTGCCTGGTCATGTGCCCGCTCGCAAGAGCAACTCACAGAGACCCGTCCACCAACTGTAAGATCATGGGATACCCCTCGCAAACTGTTTTACACGCTGCATACAGCGATTCACATCCGCGACAAGCATGCCTCTTCTTAGATGGTCCTGCCGCGTCCACCCTTGTTCTCGAAGCATACACACCGCCTGGTCATGTGCCCGCTCGCAAGAGCAACTCACGGCGACCCACTCACCAACTCTAAGACCATGGCATTAAAACAGTTTGCGATGGTGGACGCGGTCGTGCGTCGTAACCGAAAAGAATAATGAAAAGTCAATGTGGCTCAGAGGTGCATGTGGAGTGTAGCAGAGACGAACGCGAATGATGCCCTGTTTTGTGAGTTGCTGCGTCCGAGTTGGTGGGCGTGGCTCTGCGAGTTGTCATCGTATCCAATGGTCTTAGAGTTGGTGGGTGTGGCTCCGTCCTGCGTGCTCCATGGGTGTCTTGCTTGCGCTGGTGGCTGCTTAGTGAATTATATATATAGATTTTAGTTAGTCTTTTCAGATACTCTAATAGTTTTGTTTTCATTATTCATTTTGGTTTTGTTAATGATTTTATTTCAGTTTTACGAAAATGTTTTTTATTAATAGTTTCAGTTTTGATTTTAGTTTTCATTAACTATAATAACCTTGCTGTGCACAGTCCTTTTTAATGCTATTTAATGCTAAAAGCAAGAAATTGGCAGCACAGACATGGAACACGGTTTACAGCATAATATATTATGCATGTCCAGCAATATACATGGGGCAAACATCAAGAACACCTGCCACATGTACAGTATACAGGAACATCACAATGCAGTCAGAAGAAAGGACCCACTGTCTCTGATTTACACACATGCAAGTTCGACTGTACACACATTTAATGGGACTCAGTACAAGTAAAATTCAAGGCTAATACTAAAAGTGCCAGAGAACTGGCTGAAATGTGGCTATCCAATGAAAACACCATTAACAGACATTTAAACATGAACCCAGCATATGCAGGCTTGAAAAGAATAAAATGCAAATAATAAATCAGACTTTATGACCAATTCTCTCCAAAACCCCACCTTATTAATCCTCCATCCCCAACCACATCCACCAATCCTCCCCTCCTTATTTGCTATGTATTGCCTTGGGTTTCTATAAGTCTAATCATTTTCCTTTGACGACGATTCCTGGTAGGAATCGTAAGATTAGGAATAAAACATTTTGTGAACTTGGAGAGGCATCAGTTAGTTCTTAGGTTTAGTTTCTGAGGTAAACAGTTAAATCTTTATTTTTCTCTTCTTAATATTTTCTTTTAGTTTTTGAAAAAAAAAAACCATTCATTTAGACATAATGTAGATTACTCCTATACTCAGTCTTAAAAGTTTGAAAAAGGAACTTTGCAATTGTCATAGAAAGGAGAAGATAATACTGAAACTAGATTTCCAATTATTTTAACACAGTACTTATTTTTAGAAACAAATTTATTATTTGAATTGTGTAATTTCATATCAGCTTGCTTACTTGTGACTGAGCTGATTATACGACTGCATGTGCTTCCAGTTACATGCATGAATGTGAAAGAGCAAAATGATTGGAAATGGTGAAAAAGTCCATACTGTACAATACTATTCCTCATCATTAGGGACAACTAATCATCAAAACTAGTCTGCTTTCTTCATAAGTAAAAAACAGAAGTCGCAAATATTGTGATCTTTTTAAAGAGAATTTGAAATGCTTATATTGTAATATTTTATTCTTTCAGCACACATGTTGAGTTTTAGGCTTTAATATAAGGGTCTGCTGTGATTCAAAAATGTTTTACTTTTGTAAAGACCAAATCTAATAACAATAATATATTAGGCCCACATAATGGATCCAGGGTGCAGCTCTGCTTTCTAGAAACACAATCTGAGCTGTCATACTGTGAGGTTTTCTTTATATACGATATTTGCAACCTCTGTGTTTGTGTGTTACAAATTGCAAAAATGCATCCTGAGGTTGAATATTTTAAATAAATTTCATCTATGTGTTTGTCAAGAATTTTGTATCTCTTTTGAGATTTAATGTATTTATGAAGAAATTCTCACCACTATTTCATATTTTGAAATGTTAATGTTTTCAGGGTTGGCATCTGAAGTGTTCTCACTATTTTATTCTGACTGCATCTAAAGGACAGCTGAGGGATTGTCTGCTGCTGTCTGGTTTCCTTGGTGAGAAAATTAAATTTCTAAAATTACTTTTATTTCATGAATCTGTACTTCACAAATTTAATTTGAAATACGTCAGAATTTGCTGCAGAAATAGCCAATGAGCTTTAGTTTCCAATTATCCTTGCATTTTTTTTTATCAGGAACTATGCTTCACAACTTTTATTTCATCTCTAACATGCCGTTCAGTTCTTGACTATGAGAGATGTACAGTACACCCCCAAAATTCACGGGGGTTACGTTCCTGGAGCACCCGCGAATTGTGAAAAACCGCGAATTTTGGATGTGGTTAAAAAAATGCCTATTTTTATAGTTTAAATGCTAAATATGCCCCCAAAACACTTAAATTTAACTTCAAACTCGGATTAATACATTGCCTAAAAAAAGAATGTAAAGGTAAACCTGCATACTGTACAGTACTGTACTGATATGTCACCTGCAGAACTAAAATGAGAAAAGCGCTATATAAATGTAATGAATTATTATTATTATTATTAAAATGTAAAATACCGATGTTACCGCTATATGTACTATAATTCATGCAAGCGCGTTTTCATTGCCAGAAGCCTTAGAAGGTGCAGTGCGTTTCGGCGGCATCTTGGGGCTTTATCTCTTAAACTGCCACATACTTGGGGGTTAATGCATCCCTGGATGCCAAATCCTTTTTTGCTGCACTTTAAGTAAACGTCACAATTCACAAAGAAGAAGTGAAATTTTAATGGAACACATTTTTTTCATGCAAAGAGCATCACAATTACTGCAACACTAATCATTTTACACACTGCTAATGAACTGTATGGAAAAGAGTGGATGGATGATTAAGTAGTGGGTCACATTTTTTACTAATGCATGTTGTGACAATGCCGCTATACCAGAGCTTAACCCGACATAGACAAACATGGGAGGCACACTTATAGAAACAAAGATGCCTTTTATTTTTCTTCGCTTGTGTGAACGTCTTCTCTGTCCTCACAGGCCCACAACAAAGTCCAAAGCACAAATCACCTCTAAACAATACTTTACTGTCTTCCACTACTCTCTGGCAAGCTTAGTCCCCCTCCTTCCGACTCTGGCTCCCAGAGTGGTCTCTGCTGGCTGCTTTTATAGCCCAGCTGGAAGTGCTCCAGGTGTTTGATGACCTATTTCAGAAACAACTGCAGCACCCCCGGAAGCCAACAGGGTTGTAAAGAATTCCATCTTCCATCGAGTCCTGCACTCAAACTTCTCAAATAGACCATTATCAGTAAGATATGCTTGTACCTGGGCTGCAACTGTTTTTTTTTTTTTTTTTTTTTTTTAATATAAAAATTACATATTTGAAATGGGTCAACAATTGTTCTGGTTATCAGGGTCAGCAGCTAGTTTCTTAAAATAGGAGTTATAGTAGCCATCTTAAGAGCTGATGGAACAAAACCAGAAGAAAACGATGAATGTACAATATCAGTTATTAATGAGACAATAGAAGGCAGACAAGCTTTTACAAAATGAGTGTGTTTTATAGTATGTGTGCTGTACATGTTAAGTGTATTTGAATCATGTACTCCTTTCAATCAGTAATATGCTATTACAACCACAGCTTAGGTAAGCAAGCACAGTGAAGAGCTCTTTATTGTCAAAAGAAATCTAGTTTTAAGACATTCATGCCATGGCGGAAGAAAAGTGAGCCAAAATGTTTCAATTTTTAGTATTATACAGGAGTGGCTTACATACAAAAAGGTATATGATAAGTTACCATTTCTGCAGTTTTATTAGTAACATTTTCTTTTTATTTGGGTGCTGCTTAGTAGGATTCTGACTCAATCTGAAGCTGTCCCCCTTTTTTTTTGTCCTCCCAGGCACCAGTCTTTCAATAGCAGTTCCAGCATTTGTTCCTCATTCAGTTCCAGTTTCCAAACTACATATGGATCCAAATGTGGTTGGCATGGTAGGATCTGTAGATGACAATACTGCACTAGCCAGGTTTGGCTTGCAATGTGCACTACTACAACCGGACTGTGTACTAGTGACTGGGGGAGCAGGAAGACATGGACGAGAAGAGGGTGTACACATTCTTTTCAGAGCAGAGACTGATTGGAGGACAGGGCATGCAGAAGTTGAATGCATCCCAGGCACAGAATGGGGTAAGCATAACTCATATTTTAAATATTGAATAACAATGGACAGATTTGTTCAATTACCATTATACCTTAAAAAATGAAAAAAGAAAGCTTTATTATTAAGATACAAACCCTTTTATTTGAGATTTTACAAAACTTTCACAAATTCATTCATTGACTTGATATTATTTCAGTGCTCTTGTTTGGTTCCAATAAGTAATACCTGTTTTCATTTGCCTACAACTGTTTCCAGAGGCCTTAGCTTTTGTGTAAAGAATTACGGGAAATACAATTATCTGACTTTCTGACTGTCCTCCTAAAAGGAAGCACTCATTTAATAATATTGTAGAACATTTTTCAACCAGTGCCACCAGTAAAGAGTGACCTGCTGCACTTCACCAACTTATCTCTGAATGGAAGGCCAACAGTATAATTGTATTTCATCCCAAGATATAGGAAGCAATAAGTGAAGTGCAGATCAACAAATAAACTCTTAAGTATAATATTGTGAAACATATAAAATACAAGCATCAGCATGTCAGCCAGCACCTCCATTCATCCCACAATTGCCAAAACTTTCAAATGTGTTACATCTTTTGTTAGTTCAACAAATGATGTATATACACATATACAGTGATCCCTTGCTATATCGCGCTTCGCCTTTTCGCGGCTTCACTCCATCGCGGATTTCATATGTAAGCATATTTAAATATATATCGCGGATTTTTTGCTGGTTCACGGATTTCTGCGGACAATGGGTCTTTTAATTTCTGGTACATGCTTCCTCAGTTGGTTTGCCCAGTTGATTTCATACAAGGGACGCTATTGGCAGATGGCTGAGAAGCTACCCAACTTACTTTCTCTCTCTCTCTCTTGCGCTGACTTTCTCTGATCCCTTTTAGGGGGTGTGAGCAGGGGGGCTGTTCGCACACCTAGACGATACGGACGCTCGTCTAAAAATGCTGAAAGATTATCTTCACGTTGCTACCTTCTGTGTGCAACTGCTTCGTGAAGCGACATGCTGCACGGTGCTTCGCATACTTTAAAGCTCAAAGGGCACGTATTGATTTTTGACTTTGTTTTTCTCTGTCTCTCTCTCTCTCTCTCTCTCTCTCTCCCTTCCTGCTCCTGACGGAGGGGGTGTGAGCTTCCGCCTTCAACAGCTTTGTACCGACGGTGCTTCGCATTCTTAAAAGCCAAACAGCCCTATTGATTTGTTTACTTTCCTCTCTGTTTCCTTTGAAGAGGAAGATATGTTTGCATTCTTTTAATTGTAAGACAGAACTGTCATCTCTGTCTTGTCATGGAGCACAGTTTAAACTTTTGAAAAAGAGACAAATGTTTGTTTGCAGTGTTTGAATAACGTTCCTGTCTCTCTACAACCTCCTGTGTTTCTGCGCAAATCTGTGACCCAAGCATGACAATATAAAAATAACCATATAAACATATGGTTTCTACTTTGCGGATTTTCTTATTTCGCGGGTGGCTCTGGAACGCAACCCCCGCGATGGAGGAGGGATTACTGTATACCACAAATTAGCACAGTCTCAGATGAAGTAAAGAGTTTAACCTAAATGTAATTGTAGTAATAAGGTGAGGGGATGCTGGCGCACTGATGTTGTTGCCGCTCCTCCCTGTTAACAACACTTTTCACAAAATTCGCTTTAATTCTACACTTTCTTACGCTTGTTTTATTTCTTTTATTGTACGTATAGTTTTGGATACAGCTGACTCGAATTGTATGGATCTGGCTTAATATTTACAGATTTTATGGACTCTACTTTGACTGGGAACAGCTGAGTCTGTGGATCACGGGATGAGAACCTACGAACATTTCTTTGTACCTGGCAATCTAGGAACTCGGGATGATCTGTCTCCGTGATTATATTAAATTCGCTATGCTGATCTGCTCCCGTTTCATCTTACAGTACTCTATGACTGGAAACTGATCTGATTTTCATATTAATCTGGCTTTTGGCTCCAGGGTGATCACGCCTGAAATTACCAAGCGTTACTCCTTGTGACTGTGTATTGGAACCTCCAAATCCTGCTACCTCCTCCTGCTATGCTTTCTGCTGCTTTGCTATCGCCGCTCACCTACGCTACCACACCCGCCTGTCCTACCAGTTCCACTGTGCTGTGCTGCTTCTCCAGTGCTATTCAGATAAGTATTGCCCAGTATCATGCTAAAATACTCTCATGACAAACTCCTTCTTATTAAACAGTTTGTCCAGAGCAAATGGACTGACTGGAACATCCTAAAAGACGCCGGTATTTTGCAACGCCCGAAATATATACATCGCGGGTCAGGTCGCCACCACCGCTGGGCTGCGAATAAAAAGGCCACCAGTAGCATTTGCTCAGGAATACGCCGTCTTTCTCACGACCCTGGAAATAGAAGTGTCAGTGTGCCAAATTTACATTATGTAGAAATAAACCCTGATCGCGGCTCTGTGCAAAAAGAAGCCTCATTAACTAACATTGCACTATTTAACTCGAGGTCTCTTAATGGCAAAGCATTGGTGCTGTCAGAACTCATCACTGACACCAAACTTGATATTCTGTGTTTAACGGAGACTTGGCAAAAACCAAACGAATTTGCATCTCTCACAGAGGCGACTCCAATTGGTTTCACTTTCCACAAGGCGGTGGGCTTGCAGTAATTGTCAGAGCTGACTTAAACATTAAACGAATCCCGATTGACTGTCCATTGTCTTTTGAGTGCCTGGCTCTTAAACTAATAACGAAATCAGGTCCTGTCTCACTCATTGTTCTTTATCGTCCCCCAAAATACAATGCATCCTTCTTATCCGATCTGATTGAACTTTTGACCCACCTAAGCTCTTACTCTCAGAGAATTATCCTTCTTGGTGATTTCAACATCCATATTGACATCCCCACATCTAAACTGAGGAATGAATTCCTATCCTTACTGGACTGTTTTGACTTGACACAACATGTTGATTTTCCAACCCACTCTGGCGGTCATATATTGGATCTGATCTGCACTTCTGGACTATCTGTTGCCAACATTTACAGCACTGATTTGGGACTCTCTGACCATAAAGCAGTATTTTTCACTGTTTCACTGCCTTTCCCTCCTCTTACCTGTAAACGACAAATTTCTTACAGAAACCTTAAAAATATCTGTCCCTCTATCCTTTCTGGATCCATTTCTGATCTTTTACTGTCTTCACCTATTCCACCAACACTAGATAGTCTTGTTGACCACTATAACTCAGCCCTTCATTCAGAATTAGATAAAACAGCTCCTTTATAACATAAGGAGGTTTCCTTTAAACGTTCAGCTCCTTGGTATAACTCAGAATTGCGATCTATGAAAGCAGCTGGCTGACGCCTTGAGAGAATGTCATGTAAGACTGGCCTCACGGTGCACATCAAGGCTTTCTCTGACCACCAAAGGGCTTACAGAGAAGCACTAACTTCTGCCAAGAACACCCAGTACGGCAGAATAATAGAAAGTGGCCACGATAACCCAAGGGTTCTGTTCTCTGTAGTTAATAAACTATTCGAACCCGCATCTGGCCCAACTACCTCTTCTACTGAAGTCTGTGAGGAATTCCTCCACTTTTTCCGTAACAAAATTAACGATCTAAATAATTCAACTAACATAAATACATCATCTGTTTATATCTCTCCCTGTTTTCCCACTCCATCCAGCTCCTTCTCTAAGTTCTCACCAGTCACATCTGTGTCTGTTAATAACTTGCTTTGTAAGATGAGGCCGACTACTTGTGTACTGGACCCCACCCCCACCACACTACTTAAATCCTGCCTTCATGCCATAATCCCGACTGTTACATCAATAATAAACTCATCCCTTGACACTGGCTCTGTGCCAATCACTTTTAAAATTGCTTCTGTAACCCCAATGTTAAAAAAGTCTGGTCTTGATGCTGACAATCTTAACAATTTCCGGCGTATTTCCCACTTACCTTTCCTGTCAAAAGTTCTTGAGCGTGTTGTAGCTTTCCAACTCACCAATTACCTAACCTCTAATAATTTGATGGAACCCTTTCAGTCTGGTTTCAGGGCGCGGCACACCTGTGAAACTGCTCTGCTACGGGTAACCAATGATTTGCTTATGGCAGCAGACTCTGGACAAACCAGCATATTAATTCTGTTAGACCTCAGTGCAGCATTTGACACTGTCAGACATGACATTCAACTGTCCAGAATGGAGAACATGCTGGGTATCTCTGGCACTGCCCTCCAGTGGTTCAAGTCCTATCTGACTGATAGGCAAGAGTTTGTTAGTCTTGGCAAGAGCAGATCCAGCTCAGCGCCGGTCACACAAGGAGTTCCTCAGGGCTCTGTCCTCAGTCCTCTGCTTTTCTGTATTTACATGCTTCCCTTTGGCCATATTATCCGTAGCTATGGACTGGGTTATCATTTTTATGCAGATGATACTCAACTCTACTTCAATGTTAAAAGTCTGTCTTGGCAGTGATCTCATCAGACCTGCCTCTACTGTAAAAAATCTTGGTGTCATTTTTGATTCCTCCCTCTCTTATTCCGCCCACATAAATCACATTAATAAACTTTCTTACTTTCACCTCCATAACATATCCCGTGTTCGCTCCTTCCTCTCCTTTTCTAACGCTGAGAAACTTGTCCATGCTTTTATCACATCCCGCATCGATTATTGTAATTCCCTACTGGCAGGTGCCCCTTCTAATCTTATATCACAGCTCCAGCTTATTCAAAATTCAGCTGCAAGAGTCCTTATTCGAACCAGCAGCAGCGAGCACATAACACCCATCCTGCTCCGTCTCCACTGGCTCCCTGTGTCTTACAGAATCGAATATAAAATCCTACTAATAACCTACAAAGCCTTAAATAACCTCGCGCCAAACTACATCAGTGACCTTCTCCATCACTATGTGTCTGCCCGCCCACTAAGGTTCTCTGATTCTGGCAATCTTGTTGTGCCCCTCACTAATCTACACTCCATGGGTGACAGGGCCTTCAGCTGTATAGCGCCCAGACTCTGGAATGACCTACCAAAATTAATCAGGTCAGCTGACTCCATGAATTCTTTTAAAAAAACAACTCAAAACTCATCTGTTCAGGAAGGCTTTTAGCTCCATTTGACTTTATTACCCTTCTCTCAGTTTACTTCTCTGTCAAGATGCTAATGTAACCTGTGTGTGTGTGCTAGACCATCAATTATGTTGTCTGTTTCTTTTTTTTTTTTTTTTCAGAATTCACTGTCTTAATCTTCTTTATTTATTTATCTGGTTTGTACAATGCTATATACTGTATACGCTGCCATTCTTTATTATATTCTGTAAGTGCCTTGAGCATGGGAAAGGCGCTATATAAATAAAATGTATTATTATTATTATTATTAAGTGAAATGTGTCACCAGCAAAGCAGGTGGAAAGGATGAAACCGGTCTGTCTCCAGTGAATCAGTCTCTCCATGTTAACGTTGGAGATATCTTGTTTGTTGTCACTCGGTGTGTCTCTTATTCTCTTTCCAGCTACTACAGTACATAGGCAAACGGGTACGAGGAAGCCATATCTCCCTGTAACAGTAGTTTTTCTTTGCTCAAATGCTGTTGAGCACCTAAAGTTGGTTGCGTTTAACTTCTAAGTTCTTGTAAAGGTCTTTCTGTGGCATACAAACATGTGATTTTAGTTAGCCTACAATGCTCATCCAGAAGCAGTCTTGACAAAGTGTCAGCATGAGACAGCACAGGCAGCAAATTTTACAAACATTCATGCAGCATCGAAACAGCAAAATAAAAAAGACAACAACATGGATGAATAGAAGAAAAGTGAATTCCATGATGTGGCAGTGCATTCCTGATGAGCAGAAGTACTTTTACACTGTAGTTTGAAGCAGTAATAAACAAAACTGTTGTTGTTTTTTTCCTGGCCTGTGAAGAATTTCATCAGGTGTAAAAATGTCAGTCACACTATATGCTTCAGATTAGACATTCTAGCAATAAGACTCGTTATACACAGAAAACTCCACAGTTTTTGTTTAAAAGATATTAGTGAAATTCAAAGTAAACAGTTCACAAAAAATAATGGAAAAAAGTTGATAATACATAAAAAAAGGGAATCATCTGTGGTACTCTGCAATAGGTTTAAGTATCTAGATATAGGCCTCTATATTTACATTTACTTATTTGGCTGACTCCTTTAACCAAGGTAACTTACAACATTTGAGTTACAGTTGGTTACAATTCTTTTGGTTTTCCAGTTGGAACACAGGCAGGTTAAGTGACTTGCTCATGGTCTCACAGTGCCAGTAGCCAGAATTGAACTCATGACCTCAGGGTTTGAAGTCCAAAGCTTTAACCACAACACTACTCTGCCTGCCTTCTATATACAGTAATCCCTCCTCCATCGCGGGGGTTGCGTTCCAGAGCCACCCGCGAAATAAGAAAATCCGCGAAGTAGAAACCATATGTTTATATGGTTATTTTTATATTGTCATGCTTGGGTCACAGATTTGCGCAGAAACACAGGAGGTTGTAGAGAGACAGGAACGTTATTCAAACACTGCAAACAAACATTTGTCTCTTTTTCAAAAGTTTAAACTGTGCTCCATGACAAGACAGAGATGACAGTTCCGTCTCACAATTAAAAGAATGCAAACATATCTTCCTCTTCAAAGGAGCAAACAAATCAATAGGGCTGTTTGGCTTTTAAGTATGCGAAGCACCGCGGCACAAAGCTGTTGAAGGCGGCAGCTCACACCCCCTCCGTCAGGAGCAGAGAGAGAGATAGAGAGAGACAGATAAAAAAATCAATACGTGCCCTTCGTGCTTTTAAGTATGCGAAGCACCGTTCAGCATGTCGTTTCAGGAAGCAGCTGCACAAAAGATAGCAACGTGAAGATAATCTTTCAGCATTTTTAGACGAGCGGCGAACAGCCCCCCTGCTCAATCCCCCTACGTCAGGATCAGAGAAAGTCAGCGCAAGAGACAGAGAAAAGTAAGCTGGGTAGCTTCTCAGCCATCTGCCAATAGCGTCCCTTGTATGAAATCAACTGGGCAAACCAACTGAGGAAGCATGTACCAGAAATTAAAAGACCCATTGTCCTCAGAAACTCGCGAAGCAGCGAAAAATCCGCGATATATATTTAAATATGCTTACATATAAAATCCGCGATGGAGTGAAGCCGCGAAAGGCGAAGCGCGATATAGCGAGGGATTACTGTATTATCTCCTTCACTGCACATGCGATCAGAAAACTATGTGCCGTTAATGCCTATCTGACTAATAGTACATGTTTCTCTATCTGCCTGACTTCAATCCAGGAACTTTAATATTGTCACTTAGCACTAACATTCAATTACCTTTAGTGCATAGGGGGTGTAAATGAATCTTCCATTATCTCTGTTAAAACTACATTATGTTCAAGTTCAAACTAATAATAATACATTTTATTTATATAGCGCCTTTCCCCATGCTCAAGGCACTTCAAAGAGTTTAAGAAAGAACGGCAGGGTATACAGTACATAGCATTGTACTAAACCAGATAAATAAATAAAGAAGAGTAAGATAGTAAAATCAGAGTTAAAAGCCTAACAGACAACATAATTGATGGTCTAGCACACACACACAGGTTACATGAGCATCTTGACATAGAGATAAACTGAAAGACGGGTAATAAAGTCAGGTAGAGCTAAAGCCTTCCTGAACAGATGAGTTTTGAGTTGTTTTTTAAAAGAATTCATGGAGTCAGCTGATCTAATTAATTTTGGTAGGTCATTCCAGAGTCTGGGCGCTATACAGCTGAAGGCCCTGTCACCCATGGAGTGTAGATTAGTGTGGGGTACAACAAGATTACCAGAATCAGAGGACCTTAGTGGGCGGACAGGCACATAGTGATGGAGAAGGTCACTGATGTAGTTTGGCAAAAGGTCATTTAAGGCTTTGTAGGTTATTAGTAGGATTTTATATTCAATTCTGTAAGAGACAGGAAGCCAGTGAAGGCAAAGCAGGATGGGTGTGATGTGCTCGCTGCTGCTGGTCCATGTAAGGACTTTTGCAGCTGAGTTTTGAATAAGCTGGAGCTGTGATAAAAGATTAGAAGGGGCACCTGCCAGTAGGGAATTACAATAATCAATGCGGGATGTGATAAAAGCATGGACAAGTTTCTCAGCATTGGAAAAGGAGAGGAAGGAGCGAACACGTGATATGTTACGGAGGTGAAAGTAAGATTGTTTCTTAATGTGATTTATGTGGGCGGAATAAGAAAGGAAGGAATCAAAAATGACATCAAGATTCTTTGCAGTAGAGGCAGGTCTGATGAGATCACTGCCAAGATTGACCGGGAAGGAGCTCATTTTATTAAGTTGCGCTTTACTCCCAATTTGCAGGAGTTCAGTTTTGTTGCAATTTAAATGTAAAGAGTTCTGCTCTACCCAGGTTTTAATTTCACTGAGGCAAGTTGTGAGCTGAGAAAGCTCTGATGAAGTTCGACTTTTAACATTAAAATAGAGTTGAGTGTCATCTGCATAAAAATGATAACCCAGCCCAAAGCTACGAATAATATGGCCAAGGGGAAGCATATTAATACAGAAAAGCAGAGGACCGAGGACAGAGCCCTGTGGAACCCCTTGTATGACTGGCGCTGTGCTGGACCTGCTATTGCCAAGACTAACAAACTCTTGCCTATCAGTCAGATAGGACTTGAACCACTGGAGGGCAGTGCCAGAGATACCCAGCATGTTCTTCATTCTGGACAGTTGAATGTCATGTCTGACAGTGTCAAATGCTGCACTGAGGTCTAACAGAATTAATATGCTGGTTTGTCCAGAGTCTGCTGCCATAAGCAAATCATTGGTTACCCGTAGCAGAGCAGTTTTACAGCTGTGCTGTTCTCTGAAACCAGACTGAAAAGGTTTCATCAGATTATTAGAAGTTAAGTAGTTGGTGAGGTGGGAAGCTACAACATGCTGAAGAACTTTTGACAGAAAATGTAAGTGGGAAATAGGCAGAAAATTGTTAAGATTGTCAGCATCAAGACCAGACTTTTTTAACATTGGGGTTACAGAAGCGGTTTTAAAAGTGAGCGGCACAAAGCCAGTGTCAAGGGATGAGTTTATTATTGTTGTAATAGTCGGGATTATGGCATGAAGGCAGGATTTAAGTAGTGTGGTGGGGATGGGGTCCAGTACACAAGTAGTCGGCCTCATCTTACAAAGCAGGTCATTAACAAAAGCAGATGTGACTGGTGAGTACTTAGAGAAGGAGCTGGATGGAGTGGGAAAACAGGGAAAGATATAAACAGATGATGTATTTATATTAGTTGAATTATATTGATCTTTAATTTTGTTAAGGGAAAAGTAGAGGAATTTCTCACAGACTTCAGTAGAAGAGGTAGTTGGGCCAGATGCGGGCTGGAGTAGTTTATTAAATACAGAGAACAAAACCATTGGGTTATTGTGGCCACTTTCTATTATTCTGCCATAATGGGTGTTCTTGGCAGCAGTTAGTGCTTCTCTGTAAGCTTTTTGGTGGTCAGAGAAAACCTGGATGTGCACGGTGAGGGCAGACTTATGTGACATTCTCTCAAAGCGTCGGCCAGCAGCTTTCATAGATTGCAATTCTGAATTATAGCAAGGAGCTGGACGCTTAAAGGAAACTAAGGTTTGTGTAAGAAATTTGTTGTTTACAGGTAAGAGGAGGGAGAGGTAATGAGACAGTGAAAAGTACTGTTTTATGGTCAGAGAGTCCCAAATCTGTGGTGAGAGTGTTGGCAACAGATAGTCCAGATGTACAGATCAGATCCAATATACAATATATGACCACCAGAGTGGGTGGGAAAATCAACATGTTGTGTCAAGTCAAAACAGTCCAGTAAGGATAGGAATTCATTTCTCAGTTTAGATGTGGGGATGTCGATATGGATGTTGAAATCACAAAGAAGAATGACACTCTGGGAAAAGGAACTTAAGTGGGTTAATAGTTCAGTCAGATCAGATAAGAAGGATGCATTGTATTTTGGAGGACGATAAAGAACAATGAGTGAGACGGGACCTGATTCCATTATTAGTCTAAGAGCCAGACACTTGAAAGACAATGGACAATCAATTGGGATTCTTTTGATGTTTAACTCGACTATGACAATTACTGCAAGTCCTCCTCCGCCTTGTCTTAAGCTACGTGGCTCTGTGAGGAAAGTGTAACCAGGTGGTGTTGCCTCCGTGAGAGACGTAAATTCATTCAGTTTTTGCCAAGTCTCCGTTAAACACAGCATATCAAGTTTGGTGTCAATGATGAATTCTGACAACACCAATGCTTTGCCATTAAGAGATCTCAAATTAAACAATGCAATATCCATATTACTAACCGAGAATGCTAAACCGGATGATGGACGCAGGCACATCCGGCAATGGGCCGTAGCTGCAAAAAGACGTACTGCGCAGGCGCAAAAAGAGTCCGCGAGGGTCGGCTGAGGAGCCGAGAAAGGCGGATAGAAGAGGGCGAGAGAGGCGGATGAGGGGCCGCGAGAGGCGGACAAGACCACAGAAAAAAGGAGTGAGCACAGGAAAAATTGAGAAATGAGGCGCAAAGAGCACCGAAAAAAGGAAACGGCACATAAAAAAGTATTCAAACGCAAGCAAAGCACGAAACACATTGCACACGAAACTAGACCCAAAAAAAAAAAAAGAGGCTCGCGCATAACAGCAAGGCACCCCCCCCTTACAGGCACCGGACGGGACACACACCAAGAGGGGGATTCAACAAGCCCATGGAACACAAAAAAAAGAACACAAAACCACCCCACAGACCCTACAAGCAAGGGACGGGACACACACAAAGAGGGGGATTCAACAAGACACAGGAACACAAACAGAAAGAAGACGCTCGCGCGACAACAATCCTCAACCCCCCTCCCCCCCCCCACACACACACACATCCATAAGAAGTGACACCCAAAGCCACATATTCTAAAGTGAACATCAACACCTTCACACTAGACAGCATAGGTGTCAGCATTGGTGGATCTCCTTACAATAAAGCACTATTAACCGTTCAACTGCAGAAAAAGAAACATATTAACAGTGACTGCGATCCTTCTTATTACTTATCCATATTTCGCATGCTGAGAAAGAAACAAGTCATGAATACACGGTCACGGGTACAAAACGAAAAGGAAAGGATAACAGGAACAAACACACGAAAACGAAAGAAACAACAAAATAGACGGCTATGCAGCATAGGTGGATCTCATTACAATAAGGCACTATTAACCGTTCAACCGCAGAAAAGGCTCCATATTAACAGTGAGTGCAATTCTCCTTATTACTTATCCATATTTCTAAAAGAAAAAATGTCTCGACTCCAAAAACGCAAAGCTCAACTAAAGCTTCTAACTAACGATGTACCTAAAAGTAAAAACTTTATGAACTGCATTAGATCCTACAATGGTTCATTTGCTTTTGCATATACCGGAGTAAATATCAGGCCACCAAAAGGCACTGGCCCATACTACTTTCGCATATGTGCACAAATACTGCATCGCATTGGAACAGTGCACCCTGAAACAAATCAACAACGCAAATATGCACAAATCTACATCCTAGATCCACATGACGCAAACTATCAATCAAAGTGCTGCATCGCAACAGGCATGGATTCAAAACGAAACACCTCCCGTCTCAGACATACGTTAATGGCAGCGAAGGCTACAACGGGCTTCTCACACAGCACAGGCAAATGGATTACAGCTCCAAAACAACACGTCCCAAATACTACACATACAACAACGCGCCTTTCAAACGGCACAAGAAAAACATACACCAGTAAAATTCATTCGGATTAATGAATGTCATTTGCAATCATTGTCATTCAGTTCACTTCCCTGAAGAAACAACTGGAAATACAAGTTATACATTTACACGTTGTTGTCAAAAGGGTCAAATTAGACTGCCTTCTTTACATTCATATACTGAATATCTACAGAAGATTCTAACTGACGATGTACCTGAAAGTGAAATCTTTATCAACTACATTAGATCCTACAAATCGGTATCCACTATGAACATTAACGGTGGCACTGCACGTGACATCCGTCTTGAAAAAATGTTGTTTATTGATGAATGTTCAATGGCATGAAGTCACTTACTCAACACCATTCATAAACTTCTACAAACGTTTATGAATAATAATATTCGATTTGAAGGAAAGGTACTTTTATGAGGAGGAGATTTTAGACGGTGATTAGCTATTCTTCCAGATGCCATGCACTCAGCTATTGTTCAGTGCACCTTAAAATACGCAGACAATTGGCATTGCTTTCAAAAGATACAGTTAGTAAAAAAGATACGATGTCCAGAACCAGATCATAACAATTGCTTATTACAACTGAGAGATGGTACACTCACCAATACAGCTGGACTTCAGGCACATATTATTACAATTCCTCAAGCCTTTATCTGCGACAACTTAGTTACAGAGACATTTCGAACAGCAATCTCATTAACCCAAATGCCCCTTTTAACACAACGCACTATATTATGTCCAAAAAATATTAATATAGAAAACATTAATACCCAAGTCATTCCATTACTTCCTGGAGAGACACAACTCTTTCTAAGCTCTGACAAACTTGACTCTGATCACAACAATAACCATCTTAAATGACCTTACAAGTTCTGTGCTGGAATTACCTTTTACACTTAAACGGCGTGTACAAAGAAATTTTCAAATAAACCTTTACACTGTACCACACACTTTATTGTTTGCTTTCTATTTGCATCATCTACACCGTCACACTATTCTATATCTCATTCATACATCACGCTCTTTGTCATTCCAAACACCAGGGGTTGGCGAGCGAAGCGAGCAGGGGGCGGAGCCCCCTAGTTAGTTGATGAGACTTCTTTTTGCACAGGGCCATGAGTAGGACAGCGTATTCCTGAACAAATACTGCCTGTGATATTCCTGTCAGACCATTTGCTCTGGACAAACTGTTTAATATGAAGGAGTTTGTCATGAGAGTATTTTAGCATGATACTGAGTGATACTTGTCTGATAGCAGTGGAGAAGCAGCACAGCACACTGGAACCGGTGGGACGGGCGGGTGCGGTGGCGCAGATGAGCGGCAATAGCAATGCAGCAGAAAGCATAGCAGGAGGAGGTAAGAGGATTTGGAGGTTCCATCATACAGCCACAAACAAGTAATGCTGCGTATTACAGGCATGATCACCCCAGAGCCACAAGCCAGGTGGGTGTGAACATCAGATCAGTTCTTAGTCATAAAGCACAATAAAATGAATCAAGAGCAGACGAGCATTGCAGCTATAATCAAGGAGACAGATCATCCCAGGCTCCTAGATGGCCAGGTACAAAGAAATGTTCATAGGTCTCGTCCCGTGATCCACAGATTCAGTTGTTCCCAGTCAAGGTAAAGTCCATAAAGTTTGTAAAAATTCATCCAAATCCATACAATTCGAGTCAGTTGCATCTACGAACTATACATACAGTAAAGAAATAAAACAAGTGCAGGATTAAGGCGAATTTTACAAAAAAGTGTTGTTAACAGGGAGGAGCGGCAACAGCATGCGTGAGCCAGCGTCCCCTCCTCTGTAGAAGTACAAACTAAAGTAAATTTACCTTTAACATAAAGGATTTGGCTCTTAACAGTGATGTACTGGCCATTTCAAGGAAAGTGATCTATGGACAAATGGAGCAAAACAGTTCATTCTAATAATAATAATAATTCTTTGCATTTATATAGCACTTTTCTCAGTACTCAAAGTGCTCAGCAATTGCAGGTTAAGGGCCTTGCTGAAGGGCCCAGCAGAGCAGAGTCCCTATTGGCATTTACGGGATTCGAACCAGCAACCTTCCGATTGCCAGTGCAGATCCCTAGCCTCAGAGCCTAACTAAAACAAGAATCTTGAACTCGGGAATAGGACTGTTGAGATATTAAAGTAGGGATGGTGTCAAAACTAATACATTTTGTGTTCTAATAAGAGAACATTTATTCTCTTAAATCATTAAGACCCTGAGTATGAAATAATTTGTTATGACATCTGATTGAGCCTGTAGATTTTTGTAAAAGATACTTGTAAAGCTGAAAAACAGTGAAATGTATGCAAACATGTTTTCTGAATTTTAGGGGCAAGGATGTTCCACACAGTAACTCCACTTCCTGGATGCAGAACTTGTGTAGTTTTTGGTGGGCGCTCCTCTCCTTTGCAGCCTGCATGCAGCGTGCTAAGGTTAACATGGAATACACTTAATCCGGAGAATTGTTCATTCTTCAAACTAAATGTTCACCAGCTGCATTGCTTTGGCACTTTACCACCCCCAAGATGGCGACATACAGCGACCCTGCTCACCTGGAAAGGTAAGAAAATAGGTCCAGCAAGTAACTGCATTAAGAGTTGTAGCAGTGTCATAAAGTGTGTAACATTAAGTCAAAAAATAATTTAGTGTGGTATAAATATAATATAAGTAACGCAAAAACCTTGTTATTTTGATTTTACTACTTTTCATTATGTTTATTTCATGATCTGATTATTTCTTTTGTACAGTATTTGAGGTCAGCAATGTTTTTCTTGTTGTGCCTCCTTAATCTAGAATTGCTGTTATAAAATCTGAAGTGTGCTTTTCTTTACAGAGAAAAATGATGTTAGTTCAACAAGTGCAATTTCTGTTTTGAATTTTTCATATTTACCCTGAATCAACACTCGCCATATCTCGGTGTAAATGTTCTTTTACTACTCCCACTGCCTGTGTAACATCTTGCATAGAAATTTGAATGCTTGAAAGTTCTTAAACATAAATGGCATTCTTACAGGCCAGTTAACGTGATTCATGCTTTATAAAAAAAACAGGACTGTGGAGTCAGAGCCGAGGAGTTGGAGATAATTTTGGGTACCTGGAGTCGGTGTCTGCCAAAATGTTCCGACTCCTAATAAATTTAAATTGTAATGAAAAAAACCTACAGCAAGTTCAAATGTCCCATTTCATAAACAATAGTCGTAATTAAGTACTTATCTGATGAAAGAGTAAAGCCCAGTGCATAGTTGTGTTACTATTAGTGTGAAGTTCAGCCGAGCTATTATACAACCTGACATTCACATATTGTAATCTAGATTATGGTACATTACAAAAAGTGTTTTAATTTTATTTCAGATATAATGTGTTTAACAAGTTCATTTGAGTGAAAACAAGTGTAATGATGTAGGTATGTGCTATGGCCTGATGTGTGTTCTGGGGTTCTTGTCTTTTGTTTAAACTGGCCAATACGGCAGAGAGTCAGCTTCCTAGCCAGTAGTTCTGTGGCTAAATGATGTGTATGTTGCCTTCCTTTAATCAACATGGAAAATACATTAGCTTATTAAATACAGAGGAGTTGGAGTCTGGGAGTCGGAGTCAGAAGTACCAGAAAGTAAGGAGTCGAAGGATTTATCTACCGACTCCATAGCCCTGATAAAAAATGAAGGTGCATATCATCTACTGACAAATCTTGATTTGCTTCGTGAAAATACAATAGTGTGAATATGGCGTAAAACTAAAATACGTACAATTTGCACCAGTATGTCTCCTCTTATTTTGAAACTATATTTTAATTTTGAATGTATCTTTAATATTTTCTGATCTATTTGTTTCACTTTTATATATGGTTGACCTGATACTTTTAAATCTAATTTGCCTTTGTAATTAGTTATTGTTTGGGATTTGTTTTATAAGTATAACATTATCGAAATCTAATAAAAATGGCACCTACAGTCATGTGCAAAATAAGTACGTTTTTTTTCTTTTATAATATATATAGACATATTAAGGATTGATTTTCATTTCAATAATATCGTTAGATAAAGATAATTTATTTGAAAGAAAAAACAATGAAACCTTGATTTTGCAATTATTTATTCATTATAAAAAATTAACACATGCTTTTTCTATCTGTGGAAAAACTAAGTACTCCCTTGGCTCTAATAGCTGGTAAATTCCTCCTTGGGCAGAAACAACCTCAAGCGGGCATTTCCTATAACTGTCTACTTGTCTGTGACATCAATTGGGAGAATTTTTTCCCCACTCCTTCTTGCAGAATTATTTCAGCTGTGCCATGTTTGAGGGTTTTCTTGTGTGCACAGCCCACTAGGAATTCCCTCACATCTCAATGGGATTCAGATCCTACTGTACCTTTACCTTAGCTGTTTCAGAACCCTCACTGTTTTTTTTCTTTTCAACCATTCCTTGGTGGAAATACTGGTATGTTTAGGGTCATTGTCATGTTGCAAGGTCCACGTTTGGTGGAGATTCAATCTTCTGGCAGAAGCTCTCACATTATCCTCAGGCACTCTTGGGTACAATAAACAAACAATAGTGATGGTGAGCAGCTCCAAACTATAACATGTCCACCACTGTGCTTTACAGTTGGTTCTGGACAAATGCTATCTTTGGTTTTTGAAAAGCATCTCTTCTGGTACTTTAGCTAAATAAGGCTATTTTGCCTTGTCTATTCAAAGCACATTGTTCCAGAATTCCTGGTCTTTGCGTAGGTGTGCATGAGTAAACTTTAATCTTGCCCTGATGTTCTTTCCGGATATTAAAGGTTTCCCTCTGGCACATCTCCCATGCAGGTGTAAATTGTGTAGCATTTTTCAAAAGGTAGACTCATGCACTTTGACACCAACAGTGGAAGGAGCTACCTGTAGGTCCAGTGATGAAATTCTGGAGTTCTTAGAGACTTTTTTCAGCATGTTGCCCCCCACTCTTGGGCTGAACTTGCTGTGGCAGCCTGGTCTGGACAAGTAGGCAGTTGTTTGCAATCTTCTCTTTTCTGGACAGTGGAATAGTTGATTTCCAATTGTTTGGAGAACTTTTTAAATCTCTTCCCAGACTCGGTTATTTCTGAAGGCTTTAGGGAGCTGTTTTGATCTAGGCTTGGTGATAACACACACTTTAACAAAAAAAAGAGCAAACCAAATTAAATGTCTGAGGTTTAAATAATGTGCAATTCCTCCAAGATCCTTTCTAATGATGTTTTTAAGCATTTGTGCCTGATCTGGCGCACCTGATTCTTATTTTAGGTTATATGAGGTAATGCTAAATGTAGTGGTGGACTTATTTTCCACGTGTGAAATTTGCATTTATGTTTATATAAATTATACAATGGATGACAAAGTATAAATGTGGCCTGATGTTTGTTATATCGTCTTTATCTGTAGACACTGTGTAAGTGAAGATCAAATCTTGATATGTCCACATGTTTAAAAAAAAAAAAACAAACTATTTCATGGAATTCTTACAAGTAAGAATTTCTCTGTATATGTGACGATACTAGTACTATAACTACTTCTACTACCACCAATATCTAAAAATGTGCTGGAAGTCGCCTTTAGAAATCTGTATCAGGCAAATGATGCACGGCTATTTCCTCTGTCCAGCATATGATACCAGGAATATATCACTACTGCAGCAGTGTGAGGCACTTTGTCTTGAACTTGCTTTGACACCTTCTTTAATTTTTCCAGGAAAGCTATACTTATTTGTGTTTGGTGGAATCTCTGTCATGCACAGAGTGTTATCAGACTGGCACTTTCTTGAGCTGGAGAGCAACTCATGGGACAAGGTAAGGGATGTTTGTAATTCAGGAGGATTTTAGTAGAGAAATTACCAATTGTGCAGAAACAAATGTAATAATAGCTTTCCAGTTAAGCCATAACATCGGAGAGTGCAAGTACCATGAATAAATGATATAGTTACATGTAAAGTAAATTAAAGCATTCTCTTTTCAGGTTTGGCTCAAATATTACATTTTAAACTTATATTGTTGCAGTGGATTCAAAATTTTATAGAGAAAGAATTAGTAGAAGTAGATGGGGACCAGAGTGCTGTATAGCCAAAAGGCTTTTTCCTTTTATTCTCTGTTGTAAAACTTACCTTTTTCACTAAAACACTTAGTTTTAAAATCTTTTAATCTTAAAATCAAGAGTTAAAAAGGCCAAACATGACTTGACCGTATTTCAGGCTTTTTTTTTTGTTCTTTATTTCGCCTTATACAATTTCTTGTATTAGGAATTTGTTAGTTTTCGCATACCCCTTGGGGTCAGAGCGCAGGGTCAGCCATTGTACAGCACCCCTGGAGCAATTACAGGTTAAGGGTCTTGCTCAAGGGCCCAGCAGAGTAGGATCTCTTTTGGCAGTGACGGGGATTCAAACCGGCAATCTTCTGGATACCAGCACAGATCCTTAGCCTCAGAGCCACCACTCCGCCTTTATATCAAGAAAAGCTGAAGTTTCAGTGAGGGTGTGTAGAACTTCCATATTTGTTGTTTATGGTTGAACTATGGAGTAAGATTGCTGTCAAATATAACTCGTAATAATTTACGACAAATTTACATTTCATACTGGTTATAATCCTTTCTGTCTTCAGTTAACTGTAAAGTACTTGGTATAAATACTGTATAAATCCCAGTACGGATATCTGACTGATTATAGGAGATTTATGTAGAAGTTGTATGGAAGTGTATGGATTTCCAAGGCTGCAGTTGTGAAATTATGTGTATAACCTTGGAGCTAAGTCAGAGGCTTTTGTGGTACAAAGAGGGCTCTATCAAAGGCTGTGCCTTTTCTTTCCTACTATTTGTGATGTTCATGTGCAGGTCGTCCATGTCAAATGGACCATTAAGTTGTGATTTACTCCAAAAATCCCTGTTTTTAAATCTGGCTTGAAATGCAAACTGGAAAATGAAATGTACTGTGTCATGTTGAAGAATATTGCTCATTAGTATATTAGTTTAACTAACACTTGAAAATATTTTAGAATCTTTCTGATGAAAAAATAAAGGTAAATGTAATCAGTGATACACAGGATTTTTTTCAATGTGTATTACATTAACTTTTACTTGCTTACCAGCACTTCATATGTACTTTTTATTGTTTTTTCAGTGTGTAATACTGTTAACTTGGGCTACTCAAACATAAACTGGTGGTTCACTGCTTGACCATTACTTGAGTAGCTGTGTATGCATGTCTAATGTTTATTTCTGTGATACTCTTTTAAGATCCCTGTACGAGGCCCTGCACCAGAAGGCCGTCACTCCCACTCTGCCTGCCCCTATGCTGGAGGGCTGGTGATAGCAGGAGGTGCTGGAAGGGAACACAACCCACTGAGTTCTGTGGTTTTGCTAAAACCAGTTCAGTGTGGGTTTGAGTGGCAGGAATTAAAACTTGAAGCCTCATTTATTGCCAGGTAAGTAGAATATTATGGACTTGCAGACCTCAAGCACTCTTTACTATACTGTACACAAACAGTATTCTTACAGCAGCACATTGCAGCATCCTACACATACACAGGGCATACAGGTCCTTAAAAGAATGTCAACGGGATTATGAATGTCATATATGATACAGGAAAGTTAGTGTATAGATAGAATTAACTCGTTTATTTCAACCATTTCATAAAATAAAATTTGCTTTAATCAATACATTAACTGTTTTAAAATTTAATGGAAACTGAAACACCTTTGCAAGAGAGCAGCTGTAACAGAACAAAAATATAAGACCCATTAGAAGACAAGAATCTTAGCCCTTCTTTTTTTTCTTTTTTTTTTTGTCGCCAGGCTGGTGCACTGCCATCTGTAGACTGGTCACCAGTCCCTCAGCCGGTGATTTTGGTTGTGTTGTATTTTTTGTTCATTATTTAATCCACCAGGGAAGGTGGGCATCTTGAAATGTGTAAATGGACCTGAATTTCCCTTCAGAGGGCAAAGTGTATTTAGTGCTCAGCAATATGTTACATCAGATATACAGTAGTTATAAATAAATTGTGCCTCCTTTTTGAAGACAGTTTAAACCCCATTTTCTTCATGTGCAATTTTCTTTTGATACTGTGATTTCTTCTCCCAAAAAAGGTACATAATACTTAAAGCAGGCCAATTTAGAGTTACCAGTTAGAAGGGTGGGTGTGCGCCCCATGAATGACTGGAATCTTCTAATCGATTGGTTTCTGTACCCTATCCACATTTTCTGTTATTGAAATGAACTGATGGTAGATGCCATGTAGTATGAAAATAAAACAAAATTTTGACAATCATAGTTTGTCCTTTATTACTACCCATTGTTAAAAATGCAGTGCAGTAGAGATTGATTAAATGATTCTCCCCTGTGATGGACTGGCACTGTGCCCAGACCTGATTCCCACTTTGTATCTGAGGCTGTGGTCTCCAGTACCCCTTAATTGGACAAAGTGGGTTTGAGAATGTAAAATTATGTGAAGTCAATTGATCTTATGATGACTAGACACATACGGTTTTGGGTCTCGTTTATTTTGTTAAATTACTCCTATTCCTTTTTTATTCCAGGTACTCACATACAGCACATGTATTTGGTGATCAGCTTTATCTTGTTGGAGGAATCTGGATTGAAGCTGAAGGGGTTCCAGGTGTAGCAGTGATTGATCTGACTTCAGGACAATGCCGAGAATACACTGTTAACGCCGTAAGTCTTTCAGAAAACAAAAATGCAATTCTGAGCTTTATCCATCCATCCATTTTCCAACCCGCTGAATCCGAACACAGGGTCACGGGGGTCTGCTGGAGCCAATCCCAGCCAACACAGGGCACAAGGCAGGAACCAATCCCGGGCAGGGTGCCAAACCACCGCAGGACACACACAAACACACCCACACACCAAGCATACACTAGGGCCAATTTAGAATCGCCAATCCACCTAACCTGCATGTCTTTGGACTGTGGGAGGAAACCCACGCAGACACGGGGAGAACATGCAAACTCCACGCAGGGAGGACCCGGGAAGCGAACCCAGGTCCCCAGGTCTCCCAACTGTGAGGCAGCAGCGCTACCCACTGCGCCACCGTTCACTGATTGAATTTAACACTGAGCTGTATATTTGAGAGAAACCACATCTGAATCCATCTCTGGCTGTTTAAAGGGATGCCTGCTCATCAGTTGTCCATCTAACATAGCAATAACTTACTGCACTGCAGGCTTTGGAGTTACAGGACCGTTGTTTCATTTTACTATAGTGCATTACTTCATACTACTGAGCTGCCAAATATTCTGCTTGTAGTGGTCTGCCTTGATTTATGGCATCCTACGATATGTGAAGGGATTTATGAATTGATAAATTACCAATCAAAGTAACAAGGTGTTTTGAGCAATAAAATGAAAAGGAAAAAAGAATCTTGGGGTTTGATATCTGAAGGTATCCAGTATGGTGAAAAAAACGAAGGGACTGTATCTGTGCCTTTGCCCTGCCGACTCAGATGGAAAGATCTCTGTAGAATGCGAATCTGTGTTGTTCTGCCTGTCATCTGAAGGCTGCATGCCGTCTCTGCCAGTATTGATGGAAAGGAAGTTGAAAAAATTATTAACAATAGAATTTAAAAGACAATGAGGTGTTCTTGAGTATACTCTTGAGATTAGATGGGCATTTTATAATTTTCTTATATTTGGAAAATTAAAATGGCAATAAGGGACAGGGATTAAGGACTTGGTTTCAGACCTGTTTGAAAGTGTAGCGTGTTTGTTATATGATGTATTTATAATATTTGTCTTTTTTATTGTTTAAGTACATCTGGTTATTATTTATGGTAAAGTGGTGACCTCTAGGTGTGGTCAGCTGTATTGACACTTGTAATAAGGCCTTTGATGAGTATCATGTGAATGGATCAGAGCTTGGAGGGATACCCACATTAACTCTCTCTGTTTTCCAGCCTAAGGGGGGTGAGAGTTACGGATGCAGTGGTGACCTTATGGTCCTTAAGGTTCACGCTGCAGTTCCAAATCTTTGGTCCTAGCACCTCATGTTGAGACTTTAATAACAGGTTTTCAGCTACCTGTTGCAGGCCATTCTCTCATACATGTGTATTTAACATATTTAACACTGCTTAGCTCTACAGTGAAACCCCTAGGCTGACCCCTTCTGAGACCAGAAAAATGTAAGAATCTAGACCAAATTAGTATTAAAAAGTTTTAAAAAAAAGTTTGGCAACGATAACATAGATTCAGATCTTCCTCTCCATCTTCAAGATCTTTCTTGTTAAATTTCATTCTGCTTTTAATCAGAGGTTTTTGCTCCAAGTTGTTCAGATTCTCCAGCTTGTTAACCTCTGTCCCTTATTGGACTTTCACTTCCAGTATGGTGTAAAACTTAACATGAATGGTTTATTTTCATATCTAATAACCCATAACACATTTATTTACAATTCTGCTTACATATAACGTAATATTATCTAAAATGTTTATTTTGAATTAAATAAGCTATTAACTTTTTCCAAGTATAATACTTAAGTAATTCTACAATTTAAATCTTAGGTCAAATCGTCACAGGGAAATCTGCTGAGGTTTAAATCTTTTAAGCAGATCTTGACACAAACACCTTAATTCAAAAGTTTAGATCTTCAAACAGATCTTGACAGGAAGATGGAAAAAACCTTTTTAGTTCAGAATTTCAGATTTTAGGCAGCTCTTGAAAAGAAAAGTGATTTTAAACTGACTTTTATTCTCCTGTTCAGTTTATTGCTTAATTTTCAAATTTTCCAGGCTAATAGCCACATTTTCACAAGCCAATCTCAATATTTTTGCACCTGAGTCTCTCCAGTCCATTTCTGGGCCATTTTGGTTCTAAGCTTTCATAGTGGGCCACAGTGGTCCACTTTCCTGACACGTCAGCCCAGACATAAGAACTTGTGTAGACTGTTACATAGCTAATTTATTCACACTCTGCAAGCATCTGTAATTACAGGTAAAAAAAGGGACTGGTCAACCATAAATCACTGGCCAATGTAGACTGGGTATATTGGATTATTTCATAATAACAGAGTAGAATAATCAGGTTAAAACTGGTTTACAAAGATACTGAAAGCCACGCTTATTAAAAAAAAAAAAAAAGCTTGTGGCTATTTCTATGAGTAGTCTTGGCTCTTTATTCACATTATAAAGAGGCAGTAAATGGCAGGAGCAAATGTGTTTGTTGGAAACAATTTATTATTTCCTCATTTCATTATTATCGTTTTACTTTTTTCTCACAGTGTTCAGTGCCATGGCCTGTTATGATGCACTCGCACAGCTCGCTGCTCCTTGAGGAAGAAAAAGAGATCCTGGTGATTGGTGGTGGCGGGAACTGCTTCTCTTTTGGGACATACTTTAATTTGTTGCCACTGGTGCTGAATTTGAGTGACGTTAGATAATAGCATCTGCTAAATGAGAGACCCTGGTTTTGTCAAGTGGACTTGTGGGTACATTAAGGAAAATTCAGCCCGTCCTTAAGTTAAATTATGTATGTTTAGGTGTACAAGTTTGACCATGCATTGGGTTCCAGTCTGTTAACATTGGGTAAATATTTCCAATATGATATACTTTGATGCATTAAAATATATTTTTATGCTTCTGAACACCATTAATGAAGGACCTGCTTAAGTCAGGTATGTCATGCACACTGGGCTTCATTCAGCTCATGGAGAAATTTAAAGGACCGCATGTCAAATCATCATTCAAGACTCTTTACTGTTTTTTACATATTATTAGAATTTTAAAAAGAATTGAGTACATTTAGATTAAATGTTTTCATAGCATTGAAAATATTTTTTTTATCTGCAAAAATAAATTATGCTTTTTTTTTTTTTTTTAACAGTTTAAATCAAGCCTGTGTACATAAAGGAAGTATAGGCTTGGTACTATAAATTTTTAACAGACATTTAAACAGAAGATATGTTGCTGAAATTGCAGACCCGAGCATTGGCCCATCTCAGCTGCCTTTCAGTTAAGCTGTAAACTTGAGAGATGTCACTGGGTGGGTGTAGAGAATCTGAAGGCTGTCTTATATTTACAACATCTAAGAGTGTTAGAGACTCTGAGAACCTTACATTGGATAAGTAAAATATTCCTGCACTCTGCTGGTAACACTGTGATCACTTCAGCCCTGTGCTACACCTTATCAGAGGAGCAGCTCCTCCAAGGGTGGAAAGGGTAAATTCCCGGAACAAGGATAAAAAAAACTATGGTGGACAGGTTTCAGAGCTGGGTTGCCTTCATATAGTGAGGAATATTTGATTTCTTTGAATTAAGTAAAAACGAACTGTCACATTTCATGATTGAGTTTCAGGGAGTTCTGGTATTGTGGCATTTTGGGTACTGCAGAGGCTTAAGCATCTTATTTCATATGCATATGATACAATCAGATGGAGTGGATAAGGTGGAAGGCATTGGAGATTTATGTAAATGAGCAAAGGTAAAAAAACGAGCGCATTATAATTAAAACTAAAATGTATAAAAAGCTTGACCTGCTGTACTCAAGTGTTAATGTCTTTAAATGTAAATCTGTAGCACAACCGGGCAGGTCTGACCACATCTCTCAGCCATCTACAAGCCTGTTATCAGACTGCAGCAGCTCGCATGTTATCCAAGCCAGGAGGTCTTGTGTGTTTGGGGTGCTGTCATTTGTTTAAATATTTTTATTGAGCTTTTTTAGAGTTTGCTTTCCATTTGGGGACAAATAAAGTATTGTCTATCTATCTGTCTTTCTATGTATTGTGTAGTGTACATTTTCTATCTCTCCATTATAAAAAAAAATCTTGCGACAAAAAATGATCTTTGGAAGAGAGATCTTTTGCACAGAGACAGAGAGACACTTTCATGCCTTGCGAGACAGACAAGTCACGTCATACTTACAACCTTTGGAATCAAGTCCCATGATACACAGGTAGAACAGGTTAGAGATAATGGAAGTATGAAAATTCGAAAGTCTCAAAAAATTAGTAAAGATTGCATTAGTGCAAACAAATGGAAAATATTACTTGGTGAAAAGAGATTGCATAGTGTTTGAGGATGTCTGGGGGACAAGAAGGTGCTGTACAGGCTTTTAACGATTGTAGCGCCGCACAAAATGCAGATCATGCGGCACGGCAGAAGCAGCAAGCCAGTAGCTGATCGATCAAAGAGGAGGTTAAAAAAAAACACGGTATTTGTTTCCCATTGTATCACTGTTTAAGAGGGGTTTTGGAGGGGCAGCCGCATCTCCTTGTGGTGCGTTCAGACCCCCTTTTCACAACAGTGTGTAGTGCTGAGGGGGGAAAGGAGTTGGCGAGCAGGGGGCAAAGCCCCCTAGTCTGTGTGTAATATAGTGCCTTTTCTGTCTAGGATTTGGGCACAGTGCTGTCTCTGGTCTGTTTTTTTGTTTCATTGGCACTTATGGCAACCACAGTATGTGCCTTCTGCACTGTGTTTCTGTCCAGCTATATCAAACAACTTGACTCCCTGTATACAGATTTTGTTGAAATTTAGCCCACTTCAAGGAAATTTGTTGATAAAGTAAAATTTTTGTTGAGATATCATGGAGTGTGCTGTACAATTTTTTTTTTTTAAATTTCAAACTCTTCAATTGAAATGCATGAGTAAACTCATTTAACTTAAAACTAAGAAACATTCTGTGCAGCTTCAATGATGGATTAGTTTACTGTTTCGAATTTACCTTTAGAGTGGTCACTTTATCTTGGGTATTTTGCATGATTTCCTGATGGCAAAACAGATCTGCAACTGTGTAATGATGAGGGATGCTATGCCTGGTTATTTGTGCTGCTGATTTGAGGTAAAAACCATAAAGGTCAAAAAAGAACAAAGTCTCTTATCTGGAAATTAATTGGAGGAATAAAGGAATTTTGTAAGCATAGAGTGAACAAGTATGAACTCAATATTTACAGGTATGCTACACTAAAACAACATGAAGGTTGCATTATGTGCATGTTCTATTGATTCAATATTTCTTTGGCACTGTCACTTATCAGCAAAGCTCCAGACCTGTTCTCCATCCTGATCAGAAAGAGCCAACAGTTTTACCTGATGTCTCCAACATAGTTTGTAATTCTCCATCAAGTACTGCTTTTCAAATGTTACGCGTAAGAAATTTGAACTACAATTAGTCACAGCCCCTCCACAACCAACAATCAGTGCTATTTGGACGTCACTTTAATTGGACTCTGCTGCCTATTCGTGTGTTTACGTGCACTACAGAAACCTGATTTCTAAATTGCCATGTAAGGCCATATGCCAGTTAGAGAAATCAGGTTATTGGCTTCTGAAAAACCTGTTTAACAAAGGTAGATTTCTCTGTGAATAATCTGATTAAGTAACCATGTAAATCTTTAAGAGTTACTGTTAATGATTTTGTAGTCTGCACAGTTAGAAGCATCCATAAAAATGTCGGGGTGATCACATTCTTCCTTCTCCTGGTTGAAATAATCTCTCTCAACATTTCATAAATAGTTAAATTTACGCTGATGAGCTAAACGTACAGCACTTGGCTCGGCAACACAATTTCAAGAGCAGTAAGGTAACATGTTAAAAGTAATGTGTGTTAATTTGTCTGAGCACTTTTTAAGTATCAAGTAACCTAATGCAATACTATCTTACTGAAGTAAAAATACCTGTGTTTTAAGAAGCAAACATACCAGTATGCCAGTCCTTTGCCGGGCTCATTCACACAGCCAAGCAGAAAAGAATTTGCTGCATGAAATCTGGTAGTAGAAACCTATAAAGAAAGCATTAAGTTGAGTAAAATACAAGAAAATTGTCACAGGAGTCATGCTTCTTTTCTAATTCACAGTGAGCGATGATGACATTTAACTTTTTGCACCGTTTAATGACATCGTAGCGTTTTTGACAAAGGAGAACACCAGAAACGTCCTTGAACATGTAAGCGTGTATTGTTAAGTAACCAAGTTTCTGCCTTAAAGTTATGAGTGTAGATGTAAATGCACTGAATGAAAGTTATTGCACGTCCACAAGCCCACTTGGGGTATGTTGTTAACATTGCAAAAAACTCTTAAAAAAGCATGTGTTTGATGTAGTCTAATGTCACATGTACTATAATTGCATTCCATTTTTGAATATTACTTACTGTTGCAGAAATATTCAAAAAATGTGACAACTGACTGATGAAATAACTAAAAAAAAATGAAATGCTGCAACTTTCAAATCGGTTAACTCAGTACTTGAATGTTATGCCACATGTATATTTTCCAACTTGTTTAGAACTTCCTGTCTTGCCATTTGACAAACTGAAAACAGTGCTTAGTCAATATAATGTAAAACTCCATTTCACCAGTTTCAGATGAGGTTATTTTCATAAAGGCCTAATCTCACTTGCCACATTACTTTATGGCGCACATAAAAAAAAAATGGCAGGCCACTGGGATAAAATTAAAGGGTCAGAAGATGAATTGTAAGTCAAGAAACAAGTGGTGTCAAAACCAGGAAAACAAGCCTAAGAAAAGTCTAAATCTAAACACGTCAAAAAAGTAGAACTGAACAGTCAAGTTACCTTTAGCAATGCCAGTAATTAATTAAAACTATTGAGGAGTTTGTTTACCATGCACAATGTAATTTTGCATTAATTGATTTTTTTCTAAACTTGCAGAACAATTTGAGCATCTGTCAACACACCATGTAGGCCACCTTGAACATGAAAGTACTTTTCACAATGGCAGGATATACAGCATGCAATCACAATCTTCACCAAGCAAACTGGACCTACTCTTACTTTTCCTGATGTCACAACTCCCTCCTTTCAGATTTTAAATGAAAATTGGGCAAAAGACAATCATGTACAATGTCTCGTGTTAACAGGCTTTCTTTTGGATTAGCAAATTTGGTTTATTATTTTAACATATCTACAACACATACCAATTGCAATTAGAGACAGAAACTTCAAATCTTTAAGTTGGCAGTGGGCTTGTGTTCTTAGTGTTGTTTGTTTTGTATGTTCCTTGTCTGTTACTGACAAATCAGGTTTTACAAGTAAGGAAGACAAATTTTGACATGGTTCTGCCCACTAAACATGGTGTAAGAGAGTGGCAATGTGTTGCATCTCAGTGCACTATAGTTCTTTTATGCCAAGCGCTTAACATCTTGGGAGTATGGGCTGCTAAGGAGTCTCAATGGCTGTGATCATTCAGCCTTTCCTGGCAGAGAGAGAAGACTGACATGCACCATGATCTGAAAGTCAGCCTTTTCTTTAGAAAGTTGAGAGTTGTGTCTGGACACGGATGACAACTCGCCCCAAGTGTTTAATCCTTGCTGCTGCCTCTGTGGACCTGTGCAGGGGGTCCAAGGGACCAACCGACAGGACTCTGGACAGGCGGGGCTGTGTCTTTCAAGCACTCCACCAGCTTCATCATGTGTCTCACTCTTGGTAGCTGTCTTAAAATCTGCGGTGTAATTTCTCTAAGATCTCTGAGCCTCCCCCAGCACTTTATTTTAATAATTAAAAATTGTGTATTGAACAGTCTGCACGGCTGTTTTTGGTTAATGCAGCTAATGGGACATTGATAAAATAAAAGCTGATGTTACTGTTTAAACACCCTAAATCATTTGCGTGACAGGACTGAACGTAAAGTGCAACTTCTTTCTCAATGTTCTGCACAGAAAACTGAATTTTAACATGTTCTCAGCTTTGTAGAAGTTTTATGATACTTGTCAAAAAAAAAAAGTGGAGAAGCAGTGTGGCAATATTTTCTGGATAAAACACAACACTTGAAATTAATTTACTATGCTTGTTTGTTTCTCGTCATTTAGTGGGAGTTTTGAATAAGCTACACCAGTGTCTAAAATGCTCAAAGCATTTATTATTCTAGGGAATTGTTGAAATGAGGTCTTTCTTCATATTAATATTACAGAAATGTGATTCTTTTTATGATCCAGCTAGTTCTGAATACAATTTACTGGAACGTTCATGGATCAACAAGCATATCTGCCTTGGTCACAAAGTGATGTTTGCCTTTCCTCCTGTCGATGTTTTCCACCATGTTTAGAAACCACACTACAAAGATTTACCAGAGACAGTGAGAATGCTTGCCAATGATTTTTATTTCAGCCGTTCAGTTAACCTTCATGATGGTTTTTAACAAGGGTTCACTCAGTAATGTGCCTGAAGGACTGGATCGTTGGGCACACAGCACCCCAGTCCACAGGCTTGCGGTACTCCCCCTTCTCTAGCAGGTATTGGCGCCCTCTGTAGTTTGGATGCTCATAGAACACCCATACTCCATCCACTACCTTACAGGAGTGCACTTCCCGAATTCTGAACCGATCCAGGACTGATGGACAGTCATCTGCTGTCTCAAACACCTGACCACCAAAGTCCCCTTTGTCATACAGCTGGATCTTGTGCTGAGTACCAGCAGGCTGTGTGGTAAAGAGAAAATGAAAACAAAAAATCATTTGCAGGGTAGAACCTAATAAGCAGTCCTTAGATCTGTTGGGTTTTCAGAACTTAATCATGACATTACACAGTGAGCTGCAGCCTTTACCCGGTGACCAAGGAAGCCACTACTTACAAAGTGAATCATCTTACAGGAGCTTAATCTGTCATTGAGCCCCATCCAGCGCTGGTACTCTGGGTACTCTCCACGGGTCAGCACGTACTGGTAACCGGCAAAGTTGGGACGCTCATATATCACCCAGACGCCATTTTCCACACGGATTGAGTTGCATCGACTCAAGTAAGTGTGGAAATCAGAGCAGTCACTGTCGCACTCATACCGGCGACCCTGAAAGTTCTTATCTTCATAAAACACAATCTGAAGGTAAAGAGAAAACAAAATAAGTGAATTAGGCACAACTGCTTTAAAGTTCTCAAGAAAAACGTAGTTGGAAATGGATATCCAGTATTAGTTCTAAAACAAGAATCCAATAATATCAGCTCTCTTTCCTTCAGGGCTTACAATCAGGCTCCGCTAGGTACAGAACAAACTTAAGACACAAGTGCATTGCAGTCTACTCAATTTAAATGCTAAAAGGCAGTGTTAATACACATTTTAGGAATAAAATGGTAAAACCTTAAATTTGATTTTTGATTTAATTATGGCTCTCTCTGTGATGGAAAAAGTGAACACAAAAAAAATAATTAGAAAGAAAATCAAAAAGTGGTCGCCTTCTGTTCTCCCAAGTTTCATTTGTTGCTATCAGGGTGCAGATTTGGGTTCCCAAGACTCAAGAGCAAAAGATCTAAGAACCTGTTCCTACCCAGAGCTACAAGCACTGTGAAGTTTAGCAGTTGTAGGGGTCTTAATTCTAAATGATTAGTGTGTGCTGCGAGTTCAACATTCCTGTTGTAAAAGTCCTACAAGTGTGTGTACTGAGGGCACTTGTATCTGTGGAACTATGTCTTATCACTTGTACTTTCCTGCTTCAAACAAAATTCCCCCAGGGAGAATAAATCTACCTAATGGATACAGCCGGTCTTCTATTTTGCATTTGTATAAAGCTGCCTTATTATTACAAAAGAGTGTTTCCTGCTTTGCATCCATATATCAGAGTCAATTCCAGCATACCTGTGATGGATACAGCTGGTTCTGGAAGTGTTGCAGGGAGCCAATCGTGTCTCAGATTTAAACAGTTCTGAGCAGAAACTATTAAACAGTGAAAATAATTTAGGAACAAAGAAACATGACCTCTGGGCAAAATAAATACAAATGGCGATCCAGCCTGAGACACAAGGGTGTTGCCATCTGCCATGACGAGAAATAAAAAGTTGTGATGGTTTTGTTTTATATCAGCACCCAAGTAAAACCGCTCTGAAAAGTATTGAGGCTTGTCACATGATAAACAGTCACTCAAAGAGGAGTTCAGTTTAAAGTTACCTTCTTCTAAATTTTAAAAATGTAATATGTTTATGTCAAATTATAAAATGCATAAAAAAATATAAACTGCAAACAGTACCAGCTACTTACAAGTTTACCTCTATTTGCTAATTCAAAGTGATGCTTTTTAAATTTAGCATCATTATAGAAATTCATCATTAAACATCATTTCCTACAATATTAAAGCATATCAATCTCAGAGTAGCAACTCGGCAGCTAGCAGATGGGGATTTAGAGCTGCTAAAGCTAGGAGAGACCCCCCAGTGCGGTTCTCTCCAGTCAGCTATCCACTTCAGAGTGACTAACATAAGGCCCAGGGCATAGAAATGCCCTAAACATGATGCCAGCCTACCGTGGAAGGTTGGTGACTCCACCTAACCCAGCCATATTCTTCACACCGTTGCATGTCTGTAAAAGCCCATAGAGCCACAGACAGGTCACGGATTCCAAAACTGAACGCAGCCTGTGAGACAGGCACTTTCACAAAAACAGCAACCATTTTCTTTTCATTTCTTCCTTTTACCTAAACATACACAAACCACTTCTGCAGATGTTTTCTCTCCTCCAATTTAGTAGCCTCTTTTTACACTGGTGTATGATTTTTAAATGTGGAAAGTAAGTCTCGGACTTACCCTGCCAGTCTTTGACATTGTGTTGGTTCAGTTATATCGAGTTGCACTGCCGTACTATTTGGTACACCAGGCTTTTTATACCCTGCCAGGTTTTATTAACAGACAATCGCTTTGTCATGAAAATGAGATCCAAATATTGAGTCAGTGATTTCTAATGCTATTCAGGTTTTCCAGAAATGCGATGTGGGATTATGAAATAAAGGCGATGCACTGCGAACTTTCATTGTCGCTGCGCTAGCCTTCCTGAACCCTCCTCCCCTCCCCCTGTGTCAAGATCCCTGCCAAAATGTACAAGGGAGCTTTCTGCATTATTTATTTTATTTTAGATATTGTGCAAAACCAATCCCCTGAGTCAGCCACCCATCAGATTCCAGACCCGTCAGTGCAGCCAATAGCCAGAAAGGAAGAATACAAGAGTTGGAACAAGTGAATATATAGTGCAGAGATTTTAAAAGGTCAGTTTTGCAGAAACAGATGATAAGTGATAATTTGTGGCAAACTAACTGCAAAAGAGGCCTTACTCTGCACAAAATAAATCCATAAATAAAAAGCATAATAATTTAAATAACATACATCAGCTGTAACACTCAATCACATCATAAATCGGAGTTCTCCATTATTGAGTAGCAGGGCCAGTACTTTGGCAGCATCAAGCACAAGGCAGGTAGGATGCTGGGCCATCATGGAGGGCACTCGGGCACACATACAAGCTCATAAAAGGCGTTACTATTTAACTTACCTTGGCTGTCTTTAGCACGTGGGGGGGAGACTGAAGGAAAAATCACAAGGACATGAGAACGCCACATGTGGTGACCAGCCAGGTTCAAACTTGGTGCCTGGAGATAGGAGGCAGCAGCAGCACCGTATCAGTTATGTTGTCACACTTGATACATTTACTATTAAACGGAAGTAGGCCAGAGGGCACAAACACATTTAATTGGCTGCCAACTGCTACATGGTGAAGGTAAATTAAAACAAAATGTAATTTATTAGGAATCTAGGGTAGATGAACTTATGATATAACATCTACTTGTATGAGAAGTATTCTTACGTTAAGTCAAGTAGTGGTAGGGTGTTGTACTGTGTTGGTTTTATTGGCTAACTGAACAGATTATATATAATATGCAAGCTTTCAAGGCAACTCAGGCCCCTTCTTCACACAGTTTGCTTGATTTCTCATTACTTGAATAAACTGAAGTGGTTATAATCCTGAGTCTTTAACCACGGTCATCATTGTATTGTTTGAGTACATAACCTCAACCTCAACAAGAACAAATCTCTTGTCAGAGAAACAACAGATGTTATTTTAGCCTATGGCAGATATAGGTTATATCATTTATGATATTTTGTGAGAAGACTTAATGGCAGTGTACACATTTTTTAAATAGAAATGCAATATATATCAGGTACTGGGAATTTGACCAGTGCAAGTCTAAAAATACTGTAGCACTCAGGCCTGAAAGCAAAACAGTTAGGAACCACTCACAAAGAACAAAAACAGTGTACATGACAACCATTTGACTTCTGTCTGAATTCTTGAGGGAAAAAATCTATTATAAAGGTCTCCACAAAGAAAATGTAGTCAAAAGATAATTTTATTTTCAGGAACATTTTAAAATAAAATACTCTTAAGCAAAAAAGAATATTTGAAAAATTAATACCAGCCGAAATTGTGATCAGCTGATTAAAATGCAACAAACCAATTTTGTCACACCCAAACAATTATAAGGCAACAACAGCCTACAGGATGGTTGACAATCTCTCTCTACTCCTGGAAAATGAATGTGCATGTCATCTGAACAACCACACAAGAAAGCTCCTTACGGGACTGAATCACACTGTGCAAAGACAACAAAGTCCAGGTTGAGTAATCAATCGGCGAACCTCTCAGGCCTGGCTGGCTACAGAATGGCAGGTCAAACCAAGTCTCTTCTATTTAGCTCTTAATACAAGATTACTTCAAATAGGTGTTCTTATATTTTCCTTGAAAATGACCCGGACAAGCAAACAGCACATAGGTAAGGCATATATCAAAAATCTGTAGATAAATTCTACTACCAACCAGGGACATATTTAAAGATTGCAGATTTTAATTAAATTAAGAAAGTAAAGTCCAAAGCCTGCACGCTTGACTTGCCAATTCTGTCGATAGTGTGGACTGTATGCTGCTTTTCCAATTGTCCATTAACCGTGGAGCTGAATTCCAGTTTTGTGCCTACATTAAACAATCTTCTATCCAGCTGCTTGCTTGGAGATAGTGGAAGGTGGGATTAAGCTGTCCAACTGCTGCTTTTGTCCAGTCTCACAGAGCCACTCATGAAACTTTTGTTCTACCACGGCCTTAAACTGCTTCCGTTGTTCTCTGCAAACAAAAGCAATAGATAAGAACATGGCTTGCTCTACTTTTAATGCTGTTCTTAGAAATCTTCAATTAAAAAAAGCTGAAAAAGTGTGAAGAGTGTAATACTTTGGCAATGTATGCCACCTGAGAATTACACATTGTGACAGACTCAATCATTATTCATCACTAGGAAAACCACCTGCTATTTGTGCTTTGGCATCTATGGGTTGTGTATGCTTGAGAGTGCCCACTGCTGGGGGGTATTTTTCATACGTCGCTTAAACCATCCGAGATCAGGTGCCTCATCTTGAATGAGTTAATGCCAGTGAAACTCATCCAGATAAGTCGGTTTTTCAAACGCAGATGTGTATTAGATTAGTGTAGCTGGATCTAATCATACGAGATGAATGCGCGCGCCCGCGCTGAGTGAAAAGCCCATATATATTGAGTCTAGAAAACATGATCAGCAAGTCTTTGATAGGCTGTAACAAAATGACGAAAGAACGGGCGCATTTTTTTTTCACACACGCGGCGCAAGACCTTTTATTCGAAGGACACGAAGAATTTCAAGATTTAATATACACAAGCGGTAACACTGCAAAAGCAGCCCAGACCAGAAAAGACGGCTGGCAAAAAGTGGCCGAAAAAATTAAACGCTAAGTAGTGTACATTGTACTTAGTGAATGCAGCGTTTCATTTCCTATGTGTCAGATTAATTATTATTTAATATGTCATAATTCCAGATCAAACGTGAGCACAAGGAGAACATGGGAACAGGTTAAAGTGAAGTACAAGAATATACTTCAAACTGGTAAATATTGGTATATAACTATTTAAAGAATTGTTGACATAAAGAATCATATATAATATAAAAAACATTAATTTTAAAGCTAATAAGGAGGCAGACAAGCAAAAAACAGGTGGAGGTCCACGCGGTCCAGACCTAACCCCTGCAGAAGAGTTGGCTCTCCAGCAAAATGCCCATCGCCCTGTTTCTGAGGGCATTCCAGGGGGGAGCTCCTCCTCAGAACCAGTGGCAGGAAGTAGTGGTCACTTCATTTCAGATAAAGGATGGTCATTGCATATTTGTCCTCCATGTGTGCTATAGGTATGTTCCATATAGCCCTCTTTTTTGTTGGGTCAGTTGCAGGGAATATCATATCCCTTGAACCTGTGTCTGACCAACGAGATATTAACGAAGGTCAAATATTTGATGAAGACACTGTGTCTGATTATTCATCAGGAGGAGAGGTACATTTTCCAAATAATGTTTGATCAAACTCCACTCTGATCAGTTCCATGTGCCCCAATCACATTTGGAAATCCTGGTAATGAGAATGTTAGGCTGATTGTGGGATTCTTCGTGGAACTGTGGGTGTTTTAGACTGTGTATTACCTACCTGCAATGGCATGAAACGCCTCTTTTATTGTCTGCACACGCAGGTGTACAGGAAACACAATGAAAACCTGAAGGAAATGTTTCAGAGCCAAACAGACTTTACGAATTGCCTGTCAAACTGCACTTTGATAGTTGTTCCGCATCGCCTACAGTATATAAAAAAGTGCCGCTTGCAAGAAACCTCAAAGCAATGCCTACTGTCTGTGTGGTTGTGAGAGCCCGACTTCGCCGAGTTTGACTTTGAATATACGGAGCTAATAAATCTTTGAGGTACAATATTCCCCCTCGGCTAAAGCGGTATCTTTCGTACAGAATTTCCTCCGGGGGCAATAAAGGATCTTGCCGATCGCGCAAAACCCTCTTTATATGAAATTCTCTTCGTATAATTTGCGCACCAATATCAATTGGTCGCTCATTCATGAATGGCGAAGCCCTGACTGGATGACTTCCACACCGTCACTGATCATGTGTGTAAACTAATCCTTGTTTACGCAGAACAAACCTGCTCCGAGCAGGTTTGCGGATTTGGATGTGTTGCTATGACAACACTTCCAGCAAGAGTTTCAAAAAACCGACAGATCCAGGATCAGGCCAAATCGTCAACAATTACATCCGGCTAAGCGAGTAATCCACGTACGAAAAATACCCCCCTGGCCTTGTACTCTGCAAGCAGTTGGTATTGACCCTTTGTTTTAAACCAAAAAAGGTTCTGCCTCCCCATCATTATGAACTGAATTAAGTGGGTTGATGAGAGACAGATGGATATTTCAAATGAACATGAAATCATAGAATAAACTAGCTGTGTAAGCCAAAGTTATTATAGTTAGCGAAAACTAAAATCAAAACTTAAACTATTATTAAAAAAACATTTTCGTAAACTGAAATAAAAAAATTAACAAAACCGAAATGAAAAACTAAAACTAAATTAAACTATTAAAAGTAGCTGGAAAGACTAACAGCAATAAAATAATAATTTACTAAAATATTTTTATTTTTTATTTTTGAATGAATATTCTTGCCGTTAGTTTTTAACCCTTGTAAGTTTTAACTCTTAAACAGAAAGTCATCCACCACGAGCCGCCCGCATATATTCATCCAGTGAACGGCGGCTGGTGACGGAGGGCGGCTGTTCACACAGCATTTGTGGTGACAGAGCAAGTTCAGTGCGGGTGCATAAAGCGTGAGAAATAGAAAGCGATTTGCGTGCTGCCTTTCTTTGCGCTTGTTGTATATCAAGATGTAATTCAAACGGCTGAAATCAGAATGTGCTTGTCAACAAAACATTTACCATATGGACAGAAAAATCACAAGTGAGTAACGTTTCAGTTTATTTCTCAGGTGTCTGTTTTTTGTTGATAGCAATTCACCTGCCACTTCGCACTGGAGAAATCATTTTTACTTTCTCATATACGAAGTATAGAGAAAGTATAGTAATCATGAAAAAATTCGACCAAGATATTTTGATGAATCTTGATGTTACAGACTAACCAGTGTCCAACAATATTGTTTTTTGGAATTGTGTGCGTACGTGCGCGCGCGTGCATAAACACGATAACTCAAAAACGCAACTAGATAGATGGATGAAATTCGGCATGTCGTTGTTACGCCACAATTATAGATCTGTATTAACTTTTGGGCCAAATCCATCACCTGGAAGTGGTACTTTATCTGAACACATACTCGATTTTTTTTTTATTTATACAGCTGCAGAGTCTGATTTGTTCAACTTTACTTTTATAATAATTGTTCAATATATTATTAATTTGATTTGTTGTTGATGGTTCCTTAATGTACATAATATAAAAATATAATCATTGTCTTGCGGTTTACTCCTCAAATGTCCATCCCCATATCTGAGTACAGTAATCCCTCGCTATATCGTGCTTCGCCTTTCGCGGCTTCACTCCATCGCGGATTTTATATGTAAGCATATTTAAATATATATCGCGGATTTTTTGCTGGTTCGCGGATTTCTGCGGACAATGGGTCTTTTAATTTCTGGTACATGCTTCCTCAGTTGGTTTGCCCAGTTGATTTCATACAAGGGACGCTATTGGCAGATGGCTGAGAAGCTACCCGGCTTACTTTTCTGTCTCTCTTGTGCTGACTTTCTCTGATCCTGACGTAGGGGGACTGAGCAGGGGGGCTGTTCGCACACCTAGACGATAAGGACGCTCGTTTAAAAATGCTGAAAGATTATCTTCACGTTGCTATCTTTTGTGCAGCTGCTTCCTGAAACGACATGCACGGTGCTTCGCATACTTAAAAGCTCGAAGGGCACGTATTGATTTTTGATTGAAAAACAAACTCTGTCTCTCTCTCTCTCTCTCCCTGCTCCTGACGGAGGGGGTGTGAGCTGCCGCCTTCAACAGCTTTGTGCTGCGGTGCTTCGCATACTTAAAAGCAAACAGCCCTATTGATTTGTTTGCTTTCCTCTGTCTTTCTGACAGACTCTGCTCCTGACGCGCACTCCTTTGAAGAGGAAAATATGTTTGCATTCTTTTAATTGTGAGACGGAACTGTCATCTCTGTCTTGTCATGGAGCACAGTTTAAACTTTTGAAAAAGAGACAAATGTTTGTTTGCAGTGTTTGAATGACGTTCTTGTCTCTCTACAACCTCCTGTGTTTCTGCGCAAATCTGTGACCCAAGCATGACAATATAAAAATAACCATATAAACATATGGTTTCTACTTCGCGGATTTTCTTATTTCGCGGGTGGCTCTGGATGCAACCCCCGCGATGGAGGAGGGATTACTGTATACAAGAAAATCGAGGGGAGAGCACTCCCGGTTTTTGAAAATTAAATGGCACTGATCGAGAGACTGACTAGGTCATCATACAAGATCAGCATATTGTTGCTGACCAGTCACTTTTGCTTTAAAAACATTGTTTAACAACAAAGCGATACAAACAAAGGTAGACAGTCTGACAATTGATGAAAAACTAAACATACTAATGGGTTTTTGTATTTATTCCATATTTATTAATTTATCTTTTTCAGTTCATATTCACACCTCAAAATGCCTGATATTGTGAAAGTAATACATTAGCAGAATTAAATTTTAAAATATTTGTCTCCCTTTTTTCAATGTTTTTCTCTCTCTCTCAAAATAGATAGTTGAAATATCATATTCTTTTTGTTCTTAACATTAGCCATATCATACATATTGCATACCAGGGATTTTTCCTGCCTTACATCCAAACCTGCTGAGGTAGACTCCAGATTTCCTGCAATCCTACTCTGGATAAACAGGTTTAGATAATGTATATGTTGTTCTTAATCTCAGACTCTCTGAGATCTGTTGTTTTATGTCTATCCGTACTCCTATTACCTGCTCTTGCTCTGCTCATTATGAGTTTACTGTCCTTTATGGTGGTCTATTCAAGTCTCACTGCCCCTAACCTTGACACTACATGCTTGTTGTTCTTTGTTTCCCTCAATACAGCTAGATGGGGTCTGCACACTCATTCAAGTCTAAGAGCTCTGTTCTTCCTAAGCCCCTATGATTTTCATGAGAAAATATTTTTAAAATGATAAAATTGTGTAAAATTGTTCATATTCAGTGTCTAGTTTTGATTATGCTTGTTGTTATCAGACATAAACAAAACAAGATAGTAAACCAGGCAGTGTAGTAAGCTTCCATTAACATTAAACTCGTATCCAAATCTGTTAAGTGTACAGTTCTGTCTGATTGTGACACAAAACTAACTCTGTAGGCGCTCCATGCCATAATTACTAAAACTGAAACTAATATATAAAAATAAAATAGAAATGTCTTTGTGAAATAAAAACTAAACTAAAACTAAAAATACACAATGAAAGAAAACTAAAACTAAACTGAATTTCCAATAAGATCAGAAAAAATATAGAAATAATCAATCAAGGATCAGCCTGACTGCTAAATTTAAACAAGCTGCCCAGGACAACACGCTCTTTTGACATTGCTGTTAATCTTTAGTTTCCATGTCTTTATGGAAAGTATTAAGGAGAGATCTTTCCAACAGATAGCAGCATGGTGGAAGTACTGCTTTGTTGGGTGGTAAGTAGTATTAACCAAGTCATATCAGCCTCCACGTGTCTAGGTTATTCTCAGAATCCAGGGTATATTTAGCCATTAGAAGTTTTATCAATATTTTTCACGCAAAATTGTACCTAAGTGGAGTATTGGAGAGACAGGCTGCCGCAGGCATCGCTCATAATCCATTCTTATGTTATAGGGTCTGTGCATACAGGTATGTGCCCTCCAGTGTCTTAAACTTACAGTGCAAGGGTAGACCAATCCAAAACCAAACTTGGTGAGTCCCACTCACTGCACAAAAAAACACTGTATGATGCATAAACTTAACATCTTGGCCTTAAAACTTTTCTGCAATAATTTGATTAATATAATATATCTCAGTGCATTTATGTCACATTAATTTTTGTGGGTTTCTGGGGAATGATGATTATTGTTGTTCTTATGGTGTATGTTGTATTGATGTTCTACTGTATGTACGAGCTTCATTAAATCAAATTCTGAATTAAGAGATACAGTAACAAATGCTTTCTTTCATGTTTTTGTATAAGTGTATCCCAGACCAGTTAGGTGGATTTCTTAATTAAAGAGGCCATTATTTAGGATCAAGTATAGGCATTAGTTGAAAATAAAAATAGCTACTATTGATTGATTACTCACTTGCTAAGCTGCGCCTCCTTCACCATCTTTTGCCAGGTGTGCACCTTCTGCTTTCTGTCTATAAGAGCTTTCTGGTACAGTGGGGGTAATCCTCCAGGAATCTCACTGGTATCTCCTTCCATCTCAAAGGGCACCACAAACTCATAGAAGTCACTTGGGGATAGAAGGCTATAAACAGGAGTAGAGGGGTTCTCAATGCCATCTGCACCAAGGCACAATGGCTGGTCCCAGACATTTGGCACAACAGCCAGTCCAATGATTGCCATGTGGTCCTCAAGAGCTGGATAGTGAGTATGGTACGGTGCTAGTGTCAGAGCTTCATTTCCAGCCAGCAGTAAAGGTCGTGTTGGCGTCAACACGTGAAGGGTACAGAAAGAGGAGGCACAAACTGAAATCTTGCCTGTCACACAAACTACCTTCACATCCTGACAGTTCTGTACATGGACAGTAGTTTGCACCGGTCCCAGGACTATGGTGCTATTCCAGCATTTTTCAATAATAACAGATCTGAAACACAGTAAAAAGAAATCATATCTATTATGATGCAGCATAACAAAAGACAAAAAAACGTGTTAAAAACTACTAGCATAAGAGGAGGATGGGAGTATGTGCTGAAAGTGCATTGCCGCACCCACCACATGATGAACCCACTGGATTGGAAGCAGAGTGCAGCACCACCCTGAAACAGTGCAAGGTTTTTTGTTTTTTTTTTTTTTTTTTATGGTGGCGGCTGGAGTACCAATCCTGCCAACCAACCCCCCAAGTTTTCCTCTGTAAAATGGAGGACTGGATGTAGATTAACATTATACCCAGGATGGAGCAACTGCAGGTTAAGGGCCTTGCTCAAAGGTCCAATGGAGTAGAGTCACTTCTGGGATTTACGCGATTCGAACCGGTAACCTTCCAATTGCAGACACAGATCCCTAGCCTCAGAGCCAGCACTCCACCCATTAGCATAAGAATGACTATGAAATTGGAGCAATAGCCAAATTAGCAAACTAGGAACACAATGCTAAAATGGTGACATGATTAAAAATAATACAACATTAATAAAATCCAACTTGCTTTACATGGAAAATATCTGGTAAATAGCAAAACCACAAAGATCCCTGTGAGAACAAACTTCCACTCTGAATGATGTGAAAAAGTACATGTACAAAAAAAAAATATATTACTAAATCTCTTGGACTTGTAACCCTGTGATGTGACAACACAGATGCAGTTGACCTAGATTTTACCAATAGAAATGAAATATTGCAGATTAAAAAATTACCAGCTAACTATGGTCAATTTAACCTTAACATACAATATTAGCAATGGATGGATACTCACATGTCCTAGGTAAATATCTAATAGGTGGAGCTTAGGTTGGTCAGAGCTTAGATGGTCACCCTCCAAGTGACTAAAAGTGTAGGGAGAAATGTCTAGTTGTTGTCTGTCTCAGTAGTGGTTCTTAAACTTTTTTTTTCTTGTGATCCAATTTGGCCTTATGTGTCTTCGAGACCCAGAATCACTTAAAGCTATCATCTCATGTCCCACTGGAGAACTTCCGCCAGCAGGGGGGTCTCCCATAGAGAACCTTTGTAGGTCGTAGCATACGTGAACCTTTCCCATGGAGTGCTATAGTGAATCATGACTCTGTGCAACCCAAATTCAGACAACATGTGAACAAAATGGGTTATGACCCATAGTCTCTTTCACTTTGACATTTGTACTAAACCCACAGTTTAGAAACCTATGATTTAAAGCCTTTGGCCTTCTTAGAAACAATCAGGATACAGTTCCAAAGAGTGACACTTTATGAATATGTAATCCTGTGTTGGGGCTTGCTTATACACTGATGTGAACAATGAGAGAAAAATATTGAGGGGAATTACTGGGATAATGTACTTTAGATGAAATATTAAGGACTCTTGTTTGCTTTCATACTTCCTGTCTTTGAAGGGGAACCCTCAGTGTGCCCCCCAATGCTTTTAATGTTGCTGTGTGTCTCACACTTGCACTTCCTCTTTCGATCGCAACAGCTAAGCTAAACAGAAGGCTCGGATGGAGCTGGACAGACACACAAACATTACCATTTTATTATATAGTATATACAATTATTAAAATAATTAGGAAAGTTCTTCTTTGTGTTTTTTCAATCACCCAAGTTAGCACTATGCAAAATAGCAATAATAATCACATTAACCCACAAAAATGTAAATACCAAAATATAATGGAAACGACCATGTTACGAAAACAAAGGGCCGCCACTGTGGATGCTAGAGGAGATTACTGTGGGAAACACTACCACTATTGTTATCTTAAATATACAATTTAGCTCTGCCATCATGCTGTACCTACCTCATGAGTGATGTGGTACATAAAAATGCTGGTCACAACTCTGAACAGTCACCTAATGAAAATGAGTTTTAGCAGCACTTGACTCATGGTGTATAAAATGAATGATAAGTAAACATCTGGAGTGCCAGAACTTTATTATTCAAGATACATTAAAACAGGGTGGCCGATAAAATTGTAAATAAAATCCACGCACTGTATGTAACCCATGCATGTGCCAAGGTTGCTTTAATTAGCATATGCCATTTTGTATTCACAAATTAATTCTTCAAACTTCTGGCTATGTTTATTGGATTCATAATAAACACCAAATGAAACAGTACTGAATACTAAGCGTTTATAGGAGTCATGCATTTATAGTATTTGTTGTTACTGTCTTATCATTAAATTGTAACTTTCCACCCTTGACATGATGACAAATCACTATGGACAGAATGAAAAATGAATTATTTTTGTACTAAAATGTAATTGGATTTATATGGGAATAAGTATTATTAGGCTGAAAATATATATTTAGCTTTTTCATTACAAAAAGCATGATACTAGGCAATATTAAATCAATTTTATATTGCATTTACGTACTTAAGTGCATATGCCCTTATGTATAAGGTTTTATGTACAATCTAAAATTTGTATATCCAAAGCAAACAAAAAATGTGTTGCACTTAATTTTTTATCCCAAATGATGTATCCAAACCAGAGTACTCCTTCTTGATCAGAAACATTTTAAGTTACAGAAGTAATTGAACCCTCTAAGGTGCTGTTTGGAACGTTTTGATTTTTTCCTTTTCTCCCTCTGAAGATCCATAACATACCATTTTGGACATTCTGTCTATCACAGTAATGCCAGAGACTCATCCTTTGCATATCTATGCCTATAATTGAACATGACAGATAGCCAGTCATTATTAAACATATTTATACAAAACAATATAAATGTGTGAAATGTACGCTGGGATCATGGCAACAACCCTTCTTGGAATTATCCCAGAATTCCAGTGAATATAATAAACCCTTTTGGTACACAAAACAGGAAACAAGGTTGAAGGTTAGGAAAGACATCAGTGGTGCTGTACATTGTTGTTATATATGAAGTTATGTATGTCAACTAGACATAAACGAACAATGTTTCTTGCTCTCACCACGCTGGGAAGCTAGAATTACAGGCGGAGTGGTGGCTTTGAGGCTAGGGATCTGCGCTGGCAATCGGAAGGTTGCCGGTTCGAATCCTGTAAATGCCAATAGGGACTCTGCTCTGTTGGGCCCTTGAGCAAGGCCCTTAACCTGCAATTGCTGAGCGTTTTGAGTAGTGAGAAAAGCACTATATAAATGCAAAAAATTATTATAATTATAGAATGTACTGCTTTAGTGTTTTTCAAATCAATCAGTTTCCAGTCCTCAGTTCCAAACCATATAATGCAAGCTAAAAACAGAAGCAAAGAAAACCTATTAGATGGACACATGTTAGGCTTTATATAGTACATGACAGGGAGAAAATACTGTGAAACAGCATTGGCATTCCACTTTTAAAGTTCTGACAGATTTGAAGATTTTGAGATTTTTAGTTTGTGTATCTATCACAGATGCTATGCCAAGAAAAAGAAATACTGACCTCATTGGTGAGAGGAGGTAGATAAAGGATTCATTACATCGATGCAGTTTCACACTTGCTCCAATAAGTTTTTCAGAATCTTTGGCCAGTGTCTGCTTATAAACCTGAGAAATGATCACAACCCTGCTACCTGCAGGAGCATTGTGGGTGTTCCTAACAATCTTTGCCCTCTTCATTTTTCCTTCTACTGCAACACAAAAGATTAACTAGTCAGCCCACCTGCACATAAAACATATTGTATATGGTTTCCCCCAATATAAGCTTCTTAAATATGCTTTTATATGATTTTTTTATTTGATATTAAATAAGAAAACTTGAATATGCAGATAAAATATCTAAATTGTTAGGGTTTTAATATAGACATTAAAATATGTGGTAGCTTTAGGATTCAAAAAGATGGACAATAGCTACAAAGAAATTAATTTAGTTACATAGTACTCACAAAAAGGGTTCATATCTTCTTGAACTTTGATTTTTTGTGTTATAGCATAGAAGTTATGCATAAACAGTTTTTAATTTAATGTATTTACACATCATGGCCCATAGCTTTCAAATGTAAAAACATACATATAATTCTGAGGAAAATATCTAGCTGTTTAATAATTTATCCATCCATCCATTTTCCAACCCGCTGAATCCGAACACAGGGTCATGGGGGTCTGCTGGATATTTTAAATTACGTCAGCAGGAGCAGTCAGGTACCATAAAAATCACAATCCAAAATTATCAGGTTACCTAGATTAAATTGTATCTGACTAACCCCAGTACAATTAGCCTCTAGAAGTGAATATCAGAGTAAGGGCTCACCAATCAACTTACAAGAGCATTTAAAATGGGGAAAATGCAGAAATCATGAAATGGATAGTAAAGAAACTCAAAGCACTTGGAAGAGAAATTTTACAGCACCTCACTGATTTCCCACTACATCAGACTGCAATAAAATCAGACTACCTTCTTTTAGGTCTACTAAAGTTAAAGGCATGAAGAAAGACAGCCTGTCTTAGTAATTACAGAACAATTGAGAGATACAGTGAAAAAATGCAAAAGACAACAAAATTCAATCTTACTTTGTTGTACCCAAGCAAGTTTCTTGCCAGTTTTGAAGCAGGCAGTAGTACCAAATGGATTACTGGTGAGAGTATCGTGCAACCAGCCTTGCAATTTCCGGACTGAGAAGGCCTGAGATAGTTTAGAAAAACCAGCCTGTGACTGTAAAGGTGCCCATAATAATAGCTCATGGAGTAGGTGCACAGATCGTCCTCTACTAACTGACCCTTCCAGCAAAAAACTGAGTCCACAAAGTGCTTCTGTGGACAATAAGCTGTCTTGTACATGATGTCCTGAAGAACTTAGCTGATCTGGATCCAAAACCAACTCCAGTAAGTCAAAAAGGTGCGTCTGAACAAATGTTAGATGTGCTTGATCATCCCAGTTCTAATCACAAAAAGAAAAAAGATGCAATGACGTAAAGTATGAATCTTCTACTGTAAATGTATGGGTGCTGCTTTTTTTTTCTAATGTTTACAAGTTTTACAATTACTAAATATCTAACAACACACTTTTTAAAACCATACTGTTATAAAAATACAACTGTAAATGACACATACCTTATTCTGCAGACTGGATTTACTCTCAATTTCAGGAGAAGGCGATCGTGTCCGGGGACTGGGCCACTCTTCACCAATAAGTGATGTGCGAAGTGAAACCCGATTTAACTGTTGAATATAGAGAAATAACAGGAACTGCAGAGTGTCCACAGAGAGCTAGAAAAGATACAATATAGATGATGCTGTTAACATTTTACATAAGCTGACCACTTACTACTGTACAGTAGCTCTTCACTATTTTTTTAGCTTTATTAAGATAAACATTGTTAAATTTGGATAATAAATAGGAGGGCTACTCTCATCCAGATACTGCAAGAAACAGATATAATTAGTGCAGGGACAAAGGCAAAAAAAAAAATATAATAAGCATGATCACTTTATTTTATAATTCATAAATATATTCATAAATAAAAAAATGTCAGTGCATGAAACTGCAAGAAATATTTCTAGTATGACAGTGGGCTTAAAAAAATGCCTATTTGCAAAAATGGATTTAAATTCTTTCTAGTCAAAACTGTCCTAAGGGTACTAATTACAATATTTAGTGTTCTCTATGAAAAGCACTCAGCTGAAATACTTTTAATGCAGCTCTTGATGTATGAAAAAAAAAAAAAGATTAATGGTGATTAACAAATAAGTGATACTACACTATAGTCCTAATATTTTACTGTGTTAACTAATAAGGTGTAATCTAACAAGCAAGTGTACATTGGGGAGCAGCCCGAATTACTACACTTTACCATCAAAGTAAACTGTTAATATATAGGAACTGTATGTATGTGTTCCATTTATATGAAGGTAATAGGGGGCTTTGCCCATCCCTCTCCTTGGGGCGCGATAGGTGCCAGCCACTTCGCGTCACTGCTGCTTGCGTCGTGAAGAGGGAGGCTGAACGCACGCTAAGGAGATGTGGTCGCTCCTCCGAAAACCCCTCTTAAACGGTGATACAATGGGAAACCATTTTTTTTTTTTTACCTCCTCTTTGCTCGATCAGCTGCTGGCTTGCTGCCGTGCTGCGTGATCTGCATGTTGCACAACGCTTCGAACATTTAAAAGCCTGTACAGCAGCTGTCCTTTTGTCTCACTGCTTTGTCTCTCGGGACGTTAAAGTGTCTCCGAGAAAATAACGTCTCCTTCCAAGATTTTTTTTTATAATAGAAAGATATTACTTTTTTGAGAGATTTTGTACTTATAACTGTTGAATAAATGTATGTTTGTATAGCCATGATGCAAACAAATGTCCCTCAGGGACAATAAACTTTACTCAAACAAAAAGTAAGTGGCCATTAAACAGAATTGAACATAAAACCTAAACCATAAAATGAGTGTTATTTATAAATGGCATTAACAACGAAGATTGTCTCAATTGGGTTGTCTAAAGCATTATATGTCATACATATAAATAATTGGCCCCTAGCTCACACATCTCAGTTTGAATAATTACCAGTTTAGGCACTAAGCTGAGGAATCATCAACACAGAAGGTCCTGCCTAACACTCAATATCAATCAACCATCTACTATTAAATTTAGATGTTATTGAGTTACCTGCGGTGGGTTGGCACCCTGCCCAGGATTGTTTCCTGCCTTGTGCCCTGTGTTGGCTGGGATTGGCTCCAGCAGACCCCCGTGACCCTGTGTTCGGATTCAGCGGGTTGGAAAATGGATGGATGGATGGTCTACGCTTTTGTTTTATTGGCTTATTTTTTATATATTCCTCATAAATTTAGAGGTCTTTGAGTTACCTGTACTGTATTTATAATTTGGTTCAAGCTTTTGTTTTATTGGATTATTTTTATTATTTGATAAAAAGGGCAAAACAGGAAACATCTGCTCTTGATATTTAGTATAAAAATGTTTGATAAGTTCTGAAAAATGCATTTTTTGGCATATTTAAATTGAACTAGTTATGGTGGAGTTCAAGTAGTGTGTATGAGTGGCCCTGAAATAAACTGGTGGCCAGTCCAAGACTAGTACCTGGCTTGTACCAAATGCTGCCAGGGTAGGCTCCAGCACTTTGCCACTGGGAAATTGATTATATTTCAGTAGAAAATTGCTTTCACAAGGGTAAAATTATCTGTTTCAAATATTGTGTTAAAATTCAAAATGCTTGGTAATACAGTCTAGAAAGAAAAACAGATTAACATGGACAGGCTCCATAGTTACTCAGTTAAAAGTTTCAGTATTACTGAAATTTTATTTTGCATACCTTGCAAGTATTTCATAACAAGCACAAACTCTTTAATTGCAAATGCATAGTTTCTGGTCATAAGATTATATTTTTCAATTAAAGAGAAACAAAAACCTTACTAATTAAAACAAAAGCTTTCAAAAAATAGATGTAGTCTCTTCATGAAGCATATAAGTATGAAGTTTCAGTTACAAGGCTGAATATATTACTCTAATGAAAGTCTGCACCTTGCTCTTAAAGAAGATTGTATCAACACATTATAACTGACCGTGTGCAGCAGCACTGCAGCAATGAAAAAGAGTCTACAAATGCTTGATGCACACAACAATGACATCACCGAACTGACAACAAAGAACATAAATGATGAAAAAATGCATTTCTATAAAACATACATACATACACATATACATTTTTATATATATATATATATATATATATATATATATATATATATATATATATATATATATACACACACACACACACACACACACATATATACATACACACACACACACACAAAACAAATCAAAATACATACATACAATTTACAAAGGATCAAGAGAAACTTAACAATAGCATATTTTACACTGTTTCAGTGTTTTATTTGTTTTCGTTTCAAAGATTCAGAATAGTTGTGATATCATTAAGTAATGCATTGATATGGTAATGTGATTTGAAGCTTGATGTCTAAATATTTATTTTTTCATAGTAAAGAATGGCAGTTCTTAAAGAAGCAACACTAAGTAGTTTTGAGGCAAAACGTATTAACATTTGCTGTTTGGTGTCACTATACTCTCTTCGAAAACAAGTATATCTTATGACAATTTGTTTCTAATTAGTAGTGTTCTAAAGAAAACAGGAGCAAGCCCAGAATTTCTAACTAAATGGCTTCAGCCTTTCTTAACCATCTTTAGTTGTCTTCATGTAAGACTACTGGCGAGTATCTTCCAGAACTGTCTCCGAGTCTGGCTCAGCTTCAGGGTGTTTAAGATTGTAGTTCTTATATTACATTATCTTTATTTTTTTCTTATGTTTTTTCAGGTATTTCAAGTCTTAGGCATCAGGAAGTATGCTATGAGTGCAAACTGCAACAGTAACAGTTTCTGATAATGTTCACTCCAAGTGAAGCAATCTAACAAACATTAGTCTTTAATGCATTATCTTTCATTTTTTTAATTTCTAGTCTTCTTTATCAAAATAATTTAAATACTTAAATTATAAATATTTTCACATGTGATTTTATTCTACACACTTTTGCTTAATGAGCAATTATTTAATTTAATAATTTAATTCATTAACATTTAGTATCTATTCAATTTATTTGCATTCTAAAGTATCACATAGACCCAAAGGCATTTCTGATAACACATCTATATCACTGATAAAATGTAATTCACATTTTCATATTCAATAAAATGACTTCCTACCGTATGCCTTAGTTGATCAAGTTCTTCTTGAGAGGTACACTGTGATGCTGCTTCTGCCCACTCTAATCGGTCTTCTACGCTCTTTTCTGTCAACATATCAAATGCTTCAAAATAGACCCATGCCAGCTCAGCAGGCAGCTGCAGCTTGCCACATGCAATATGTTTCCACATAGGCCAGTAGATCCGTGGGAAACAGCCATCCTTAGCACGTGTCCTTACATATGTAGACATCTTACGGAGATAGTGCATGCTGAATTTGGCTGGAGGAGGAGTTGGTAGAGCCCCCAGTAAAAATGGCTCCAGTCGTACCCATACACTCACCGTCTTCTGTTCCATAATAAAGCTGCAATAGAAATAACATTTATTAAATCAACAAAATATTTATTCTTTGCAAATTTGTATTTTTTATTAAATTTTTACACTGCAGAGGTATATGTTATTCAAAAAATCCAATAAAAGAAGCACACACAGACACACATCATGTTTTTTTCAGTGGTAGAGATATTCTTCAACTTTAAGGCAGCAAAGCACAACCTCAAAACTGCTTAATCACATTTAAGCGAGGATAATAAACACTTCATCAACATAACTGTTAGACTATGTGAAACATTAACATCTCCATAGTTAGGGACTAGCCATACACATATTTAATTCAATTACACTCCACTACATTTTAAGACTTATTTCAGCATATTTTTGCACTCTTGCTTAATAGTAGCTATGCAGAATAACCACAGACATAATTAAACAAGTAATTCACTCCATTGAGAGAATGTTGCACTTCTTTGAAAATATCACATATTTAGGCTCTCAATACAATGAATGCTTTTCAGTTTTCACATCCAAGTGCATTACAGCACTGAACCTAAAAACTTTTGTTATCAGAATCCCTACGGGAAAACTGGGTAGACTAAATGATAAAAAAAAAAAGTATTAAAATTAAACCATACAGTTGTTAGTTGACCTACTTACTTGCACTGCCTTAGAAAAGTGGCTTCTATAGAAACGCACCAAAAAAAAGTTTGCTTAAATTATTTAGATCAAATACATGATTCCTGAATTTGAGTACCTTGGGTTCCATAATCAAATAAACACTCACTGAAAAAAAAGTATTTGGAACACCTGGTTATCCATGCAATTATCTAAGCAGCCAATCATGTGGAAGAAGTGTAATGCATAAAATCATGCGGCTACAGGACAGGAGCTTTGAATAATGTTCACATCAAACACCAGAATGGGAAAAAATATGATATCAGTGATTTTGACCATGGCATGATTACTGGTGCCAGACAGGCTGATTGAGTATTTCTGTAACTGCTGATCTCCTAAGATTTTAATGCATAACAGTTTCTAGAGTTTATAACAAAAAAAAGACATCCAGTGAGCAGCAGTTCTGCAGATGGAAACATCTTTTAGATGAGAGAGCTCAGAGGAGAATGGCCAGTTCAAGTAGACAGAAAGGCTACAGTAACTCTGATAACCACTCTGTACAATTCTGGTGAGCACAAAAGCATCTCAGAATACACATGTCGAGCCGTAATGCCGATGGGGTACAGCAGCAGAAGACCACATCAGGTTTAGTTCCTGTCAGCCAAGACCAAGAACGCTGAGGCTGTTAAGGGGCATAGGCTCACCACCACTGGATGGTCAAAGATGGTCTGATGAATCACAATTTCTGCTGAGGCACAGATGTAAGGGTCAGACCTTGGCACCAACAGCATGAACCTATTAACCTAACTTGCCTTGTGCCAACGGTCTGGGCTGATGGTGGTGGTGTAATGATGTGGGGAATGTTTTCTTGGTACACTTTGGTCCCATTAATAGCAATCAATCATTTCTTGAATGCCTATTTGAATATTACTGCCGACCATGCCGTTTGGTCACAATTTACACATCTTTTAATAGCTTCTTCCAGCATGATAATGCAGTTATAAAGCAAAAGTTATCTCAAATGGATTTCAAGAACATGACAATGAGTTCAATGCTCTTTAGTGGCCTTCCTAGTCATTGGATCTGAATCCAATAAAACACCTTCAGGAATTTGCAGTATAAATGTACCTGTACGGCGGCACGGTGGCGCAGTGGGTAGCGCTGCTGCCTCGCAGTTGGGAGATCTGGGGACCTGGGTTCGATTCCCGGGTCCTCCCTGCGTGGAGTTTGCATGTTCTCCCCGTGTCTGCGTGGGTTTTCCTCCGGGCGCTCCGGTTTTCCTCCCACATTCCAAAGACATGCAGGTTAGGTGGATTGGCGTTTCTAAATTGGCCCTAGTGTGTGCTTGGTGTGTGGGTGTGTTTGTGTGTGTCCTGCGGTGGGTTGGCACCCTGCCCAGGATTGTTTCCTGCCTTGTGCCCTGTGTTGGCTGGGATTGGCTCCAGCAGACCCCCGTGACCCTGTGTTCGGATTCAGCGGGTTGGAAAATGGATGGATGGATGGATGTACCTGTACACCTGACAAATCTGCAGAAATTGTGTGATGCAATCATGTCAGCACAGACCAGAATCTCAAAAGAATGTTTCCAACATTTTGTGGAATCCATGCCACAAAATACTGAAGCTGTTTTGACAACAAAAGTAGGCCCTACCCAGTACTGTATTAGTATACTGTTCTTAATAATTTACTCAGTGACTGTATATTTAAAAAAATGGTGTAACACACACCAGAATCATTACATAAAAATACATTTAACAGGTATTCGTAATGGCAAGGTGGAATGCAAAACAAACAAAAAAAGTCCACCAAACGTTGTCAGAGGTTTGAAATTTACAAGCAATATGTATCCTGTATATTGAAATTTTATTTGTATTAATGACAAAACAAAACACTTTTATATATTTAAAAATGCAGTATAGCATATACAGTATGATTTGAACTGACACCCACTTTATTTAACTCCCTGTCTGTAACACTCGTGCCCATTCCTGTGATTAGAAGTTCGTTATATTCAGCGGTTTTATCCATAGTGAATTAAATGTTAAGGATATAGTGAAACTCGATTTTTTTTCTTCTTCATCTTAATTGAATCACGGGCCCAGGGCTGATTGCAAGAACTGACCTGGCAAACGTCTCTTTTAAATCCATTGTCTTAGCTACTGGAGTTTAATAATTGAACTCTCAAGGAACGATACTGAGAAAGGTTGTCAACAAAAGTGGAGCTACAGTTGATTCCTTCTGGTATTCATTAGCAATTTAATAAACCGATGTTTCAAAATTTGGACTAAAACAAATTTCAAAGAGAGGGGTATGTTCATTTGTTATACTAGAAACAGTCATCTTTCTTTGCTAATTGATTCCATTGCAATTAAATTAGCTTCAACGGGCAGCCCTGCTTTCCAAAAGTTAAAGTGACGGTGCACCCGCACTGACATGTAATGACGCGGCATAAAACGTTTACCAATTAGCAAACTGCGTTTTAAGTCCAAGTTTATACTTTTCAAGGCTGACGTCACTGGTTCCAGGTGACAGGGATCCGCTAAATTGACCCCAAAAGTGAGACGCACCCGAGTTTCCATGACGACAGACATTGGTAGCTATGCTAAACCCTGTTTCTTCCGTATGTGGAAAGAACGGATACAAAAAGCACAAGAATAATACTTACCTCTTCTTTTGAAGACTACACGGACTGCAAATACTGTATGGATTATGTGCATAATGAAGTAAACGCTGAAGTCCTTATACACTTCATTTTCTCAACGATCGCTTTTCTCTTGAAAGCCAAAAAGTAAAAAAAGCCGCTTGGCGCCACAGTGGCCAGCAGAACAAGTGCGCATGTGCACAACTCGTCACTCTAGCATTTAGGCGTGCACGCGCAGATTACTGCTCGTCCACGGTCCCGATAAATGCACGCGCCTTGTTTCACTCTATGAAGAAAAGGGCAGCTGTTCACTTGCGACCTTGCGCTCAGTGCACTGGGATAGCTTACGGAGCCTCGCGATTCTGAATTGAATTATGCTAGTCCGAGAACGTTATGTAATGTCAGTTTTATTTTAAACTGTTACTTCTGTTTTAAAGTCATGTTGTTTTAAAACATTTTTATAATGAAACACCGCTAAATTTATCAATGCATACTTTTAACCTCTGTGAAAGAAAGTCACTTGTAATAATTGCAAAAATACTTAACACACAGAAACTATTCCACCAAAAACCACGCTTCACAGATAGATTTTCTTGGTAAAATAATACTGTGGCTGGCTGGACCTAGCAAGCAATGAGATAAACAGTAATGGACAATGCTTCAGATTAAACCCCTGCAGTTCATACTATGGGTGACTTTGAGGCATAAACAAGTTAAAATACTCATAACACCAGTATTATGATGATTTATACTTTGTAAAAATTAAATTGAAATGAATGGGGGGGGGGGGGGGGGGGGGGGTCAAAACATAGAAATTGATATTATTAAGAATAATCTGGCCAAGAAATATAATGTAGCTAAATGAAAGGAGATGGCCAGAGCCATGAGGACTTTCTTGCAGCCTGTCTTTGAGGTAAGTCTTGAACCTACAGGAAAGCAGTGCCAGAGATACCAAAAAAAAAAATAATTCTGGTAACTAAAATATTGTGATTCTATAAAATGCTAAAGTTTAAAGAAATTAATTTTGCCCAGATTCTGCTACCATAGATCAATCATTATTTACTTAAAAAATGGATAAAGCATATTTTTTTATTTACTTACACATAGAACATTGTGAATTTCCCCTTGGGATTAATAAAGTATCTATCATTTCACAGCTGTGTATAATTGGCACGTGTGTGAAATTTGTGCATGACACTAAAATTGGTGCAACTGAAGACACTGAGGAGAGAGTACGGAAATTCAAAAAGACCTGGACAACAATCAGAACCGGGCAACACTTGGAAAATGTAGTTTAATGTAGAAAAGTGTAAAGTAGATAGATAGATAGATATTTTATTAATCCCAATGGGATACAAAGTACTACATGTGGGCAAAAGGAACATCAATTGTAAGATGGGAAACGCTGTCCTACAGGAAGGAACCTCTGAAAAGCATTTAGGAGTTTAAGTTGACACAATGTTTTCATCATCTAAGTGATGTGCAGATGTGCAAAAAAGAAATAAAATGTTAGGGTATAGCATGAGCTTAAGCGTGTGCAGAAGGAACTCGAGTCCAGCTCAGGGCGGCGAAGGAGCAGTACACGAGAAAGATGGAGCAGAAGCTGCAGAATAACAGCATGAAGGGAGTGTGGGATGGGATGAAGATCATCACTGGGTGCAGCTCGAAGCGGGGTTCCACCATCAAGAGAAACGTGGAGAGAGCAAACATGATGAACAACTTCAACAGGTTTGACCACCCTAACCCACTCTCACCTCAGAGTACTGCACCCTCCACCCATCCTTCTGCTGATACCAGCATAGGAGAGAGTTTCCCCCCACCCACAATTACAGCAGCCCAGGTAAGCAGAGAGCTGAGGAGACTTCGTGCCAGCAAAGCAGCGGGGTCCAGATGGAGTATCACCACGACTGTCGAAGGCCTGTTCATTGGAGCTGGGGAGTCCTCTACAGCGTACCTTCAACCTGAGCCTGGAACAGGAGAGAGTCCCGAGGCATTGGAAAACATCTTGCATCACCCCAGTCCCAAAGGTATCACGTCCTGGTGAGCTGAATGACTTCAGGCCTGCCGCCCTCACGTCACGTGATGAAGACCATGGAGCGGCTGGTGCTTCACCACCTGAGGCCACAGGTCTGCCACGCCCTTGACTCTCTGCAGTTCACATTCCAGGAGAAGGTGGGAGCGGAGGATGCCATCATCTATATGCTACACCGATCCCTCTCCCACTTGGACAGAGGCAGTGGTGCAGTAAGAATTATGTTTCTGGACTTCTCTAGCGCCTTCAACACCATCCAACCTCTGCTCCTCAAGAACAAGCTGACAGAGATGGGAGTAGACTCATACCTGGTGGCATGGATCGTGGGCTATCTTACAGACAGACCTCAGTATGTGCATCTTGGGAACTGTAGGTCTGACATTGTGGTCAGCAGCACAGGAGTGCCGCAGGGGACTGTACTTTCTCCAGTCCTGTTCAGCCTGTATACATTGGACTTCCAATACAACTCGGAGTCCTGCCACATGCAAACGTTCACTGACGACACTGCTATCGTGGGCTGCATCAGGAGTGGACAGGAGGAGGAGTATATAGGAACCTAATCTAGGACTTTGTTAAATGGTGCGACTCAAACCACCTACACCTGAACACCAGCAAAACCAAGGAGCTGGTGGTGGATTTTAGGAGGCCTAGACCCCTCCTGGACCCCGTGATCATCAGAGGTGACTGTGTGCAGAGGGTGCAGACCTATAAATACCTGGGACTGCAGCTGGATGATAAATTGGACTGGACTGCCAATACTGATGCTTTGTGGAAGAAAGGACAGAGCCGACTATACTTTCTTAGAAGGCTGGTGTCCTTCAACATCTGCAATAAGATACTGCAGATGTTCTGTCAGACGGTTGTGGCGAGCGCCCTCTTCTATGTGGTGGTGTGCTGGGGAGGCAGTATAAAGAAGAGGAACGCCTCATGCCTGGACAAACTGGTGAGGAAGGCAGGCTCTATTATAGGCACGAAGCTGGACAGTTTTGACATCCGTGGCAGAGTGACAGGCGCTGAGCAGGCTCCTGTCAATCATGGAGAATCCACTGCATCCACTGAACAGTATCATCTCCAGACAGAGGAGCAGCTTCAGTGACAGACTGAGGAGATCATTCCTCCTCCACACTATGCGACTCTTCAATTCCACCCAGTGGAGTAAACGTTAACATTATACACAGTTACTGTTTGTTATACCTACATTTTTATCACTCTTTAATTTAATATTGTTTTTTATCAGTATGCTGCTGTTGGAGTATGTGAATTTCCCTTTGGGGATTAATAAAGTATCTATCTATCTAAAAACAGGTGAATATAAATTGAGAGGTGGACTATACATAGAGCTTGGACTATATAGTTGAGTAGTGAGACCACATCTGGAGTATTGTGTGCAGTTCTGGTCACCACAGAACAAAAATGACATAGCAGCGCTCAAAGCTATCAAGATGAGAGCAACCAAGTGCATCCCAGGGCTTAAGGAATTTTTATACTGCGACAAACTCAAAGAATTAAACCTGTTTAGTTTTGAGCAGAGGAGGCTGCAAGGGACCTAATCAAGGTCTTCAAAATCCTCAAAGACATTAATAGGGCAGACCCAGCAATATTCATTCAGTTTAAAGGTGAATCACTTTCTTCAAGACACCAGTGGTATTTAAGAAGAAGCACATTTAGGATTGAAGCCAGAAAGCACTTGTTCATCTAAAAAAAAACCAAAACAAACTACTGAAGCTAAAACACTTATGACCTTTAAAAAAGGACCTGAATGAGATATTGGGCCACCTTAGCTATTTAGCTAAACAAATCAGCTTTATAGACTGAATAATATTGTTTTTTTTTTTTTTTTAATCAGTATGCTGCTGCTGGAGTATGTGAATTTCCCCTTGGGATTAATAAAGTATCTATCTATCTATCTATCTAGTCTACTCTCATTTATCAGGATTCTTAAGACAGTTTCAAATCGTTCTATCTAGTTATTAGTTTTGTTACTGAGCTTCTACAGCACACTTAAGAACATTGGAAGGAAAAATGATGGGAGAGATTAGACGAAAATTGATACGATTTTCAAGGTTAAGTCTAGACATTTTAACGCTGGGGTTACAGAAGCAATTCCCAAATCAGGCAACACTGTATCACAAAAAATGATGCCTTTTCTCGATCTGCATTGAATGAACGGGCAATACAGCAAGCTTGAAGATGAGGTTGGTTATTTTCCAAAAAGAGCAAAGTCTGTGGGTTACTGAGGAGTAATGCAAAGCCATAGCACCTAAAAATCTTGGACTCGGTCCCATTGCATCTTGTCTGTTTTTTGGCTACTTCTCAACAGTGAGCTCGCTAGACTTAAGAATTTCTTTCTTCCGTCTTCAAGTACCAAGCTTTCCTCGTGAAATGTTTAACGGCGGAGATCTCAGCCACATTACTGAATTATTTAAAAAGTACTGTAACATGCTTTATCCATTTTTCACGTACTTACTGAATCCCAATGCGCGCTCCCTAGCACTGTGGCCCCGCCCATCAAAGGTACCTCTTCCGGGTCACGGAGGCTGGTGTGTAGTTTGTCTGACAGTCGAGCCCGCCCGGGAGTGGAAAGCTAACGTTCTCTGGATTTAGGAAAAGACGGCTAGGAACCGGGGGTATAGGTCGGAAGAATCCATGGCTCTCGAACATATACGTCTATCGGTGCTTTCGTTCGTGCTGTTATGTTTGGTCGCTGCTGTGTTCGCCGGGTGAGTGTCTTTATAGAGGAACACGCTGATATTACACATGTTCCACTCTGATTGGTTCACCGATTATCGGGTCTGTGCAGCAGTCTAAACCTCTGACGGGATGCTTCTGAAGTGCACTGTTCAATTCTCTTCTAATAAAGATTCTGGCCAGTTTGGATTTTAATCTGTAATTCCAGTGCTTTAATCGCAAATCTAGTTTAGTATGTACAAAATAGAGCATGCCAAGCAAACATTTAGGCGGCATACACTTAATGAGCACGAAATGAAAGTATACCTGTTTTATAAAGTGGCATTATCTTGTTCAGATTTAACTGGATATGGCCATGACTAGGTTCAAATTACACTGATTTACTGTATTTAATTAAACGCTCACCGCATTTATTACGTTTAATGTACCTAGCCAATTTAGTCATTCATTGAATGTGTATTTCACTGACAGTAATTTTTAAATGTATGACGAATTATTGTTATTTTTTATTGCTGATACATTTCTCAGTAGCTTATCGTTCACATTTGCCACTCGGGCAAAGTTTGTTTAAATGTTTCTCCGAAGGTGTACTCTGTAATAGATGGTCGTCTGTGGTTAATGGCTATTTGATTTGTTTTTCCTTAGGCGAGATTTTTACAAGATCTTAGGGGTTTCCCGGTCGGCATCCATAAAAGATATTAAAAAAGCGTACAGAAAGTTGGCCCTACAACTGCATCCGGACAGAAACCCAGATGATCCCGAAGCGCAGAATAAGTTTCAAGACCTCGGCGCTGCATATGAGGTAATTCACTTGAAAATTCTTTTTCCACTGTTCTGCCCTTCATTTTCTCCAATGTGTGTTCATCAGTGCTGTTTAGCAGAGCGCCGGACGCAGTATATTTTCATGAATAGGTCATAGAAATGTATCTCAGTTTGCATTGGTATCACTACCTCCTAATCTAGCATAGAACATGCCTCGTTCCTTGCAGAGAAAGCAGTTATCAGCAAACAGGAAGTAGGATAATAGAAGAATTTTCGTGTAAAGGAACTCGCGATTGAAAATGTGTGGATGTGTCGTTATGCTTACGTACATTGTAATCCGAAGTCGCGTTAACCGTTTGTATTTTGGAAAGAAGAATTGAAAAATACATTAGTGGCGAGTGCTTGGCTCCTCCTCCTCCGGCTGTTGTTGTTGGAAACGCGGCCGCCTTTTTTTATTGGACGCGTATTCGTGGTGGCTGCTTGTGATTGGTACAGCCCACCGGCACTGTCTAAGATGGTCCCTCCTTTTTCTTGCGTTCAGCCATCCAACTCAATTGTCTTGGAGAAAAGTAAAAGACATCGTAACACAAATAATGAATCACGTGTATGTGTGTAAAAAAAAAAAAAAAAAAAAAAAAACTTTACGTCGGTTTACTACTGCCTTGATTATTATCTATTAAATGCCACAGATTAATATGCTGTCTTTAATTGGCAGTACTACTACGCCCAACTTTGGCTGGGCAGTTTTTGCACCCTCGAAACTCTGAACTAGGTGAAGCTGGTTTAAGGATGTCATTATAGAAATAGTATTCGCTATAACCTCTTATTTTAATATTTTAGTATGGTACTGCTGGAGTATGTGAATTTCCCCTTGGGATTAATAAAGTATCTGTGAGTGAGTGAGTGAGTGAAACAGTCTTCCTAATGCTGCCAAATTACACGCTCATGTTTTTGGCAAGATGATTTTTCTTCTTGGTCTTTTGTTCTGATTCATCACCCATTTGTCATACCAAGAAATACATTCACTGCAATTCTCTCATATGTTTTGTTGTTATGGTATGCAATCTATATTATTGAAAGAAAACACGTTACTAAATTACTGTGTAAATATGGAGCAAAACATTTCAGAGTTATTGTTTTTGTTTGTGTCTTCTAGGTTTTATCTGATGAAGAGAAGCGCAAACAGTATGATGCGTATGGGGAAGAAGGGTTGAAGGAAGGGCACCATAGCTCTCATGGGGATATCTTCTCCAGGTTAGAACTAGAGCAATTATTAATTTAGTTTTTATCCATATTTGTATGTATTATTTTAGTCCTCAACATTTGGAATTTCATTTAATGTACACATAACCTGCCATCTGTCATTTAAAGTTCAGGTGGGTGTCCGGTTATAGATGAGTTTTATTCCAGTAGATGTTCATAACTAGACTGTGTATCTTATACAAGCGCATTAATGTAGCAATTGTGTTCGGAGAGCACAGAAGCTTATTGACTAATGATTAGTCTCTGGTATAAAGAACAAGTTGAATGCTGGAGTTGTCCATCCTATTTTCTTTTAGACAAGGACAAGTAGTCCTATTTTTGACACCCTTCTGCAAGGCAGTCCCAGGTAAGCGGACGAGGATCTTGAAGTGTGTGCATGACCAAATTTCCAGAGTGGATAACCTGGTACTTTCCATGTTTTTTAATGCAGAACAGGCTTTTGATTAGGTGAAAACTTGCTGTACCTCAAAGCAAGGGTTGAATGTTTCAGAAGTTACACAAATTGTACCTAATTAAGATACAAGTGAAATTTTATAAAGGTAGAATTCCTCACTTATTTTATTCTGAATAAGATGAATAGGCTCAGTGTAATATGATCAGAACTAATTTTCGATTTACATGATGAATTAGCAGGATAACTCATGATTGAGTTTAAGCTAGGCTTAATGCAAGCTAAGTATACATATTGAATGTTGCATTTTAGGAAAGTGACTGACAATGGTTTTATGAGATTACTGCTTTCAGGCAGTCTTTCTTTCAATTTCTGCAATTAAAACACTAAAGCCCTCTAATGATAGACATTAAGTAATAAAAGTGATCATTTAATATGTATATCTTAAACACATAATCAATCTTTCACTAAAACAGGCAAAACAGAAGCATGGTTGCATACTGATATTTGGGACTGTAGGAAAAGGAAGAGCATTTTAACTTGGTTATTTATCAGTTTTCACTTCAGCAATGCTGGTAATTTAATTGAAGTGGCAGACTTACAAATAATTTACCTTACTTTTCTCTGTAGAATAATACAGTTTATTGACAAACCCATTGATTATAAAAATATAACTGCATATTTATAATATATATTTTGATGTAGAAGACAATGTGAAAAACAAATATTTAACCCAGAAGAGGCTGGCTGTTTACTGGCTGTTTAGAGCTTTAATTTATCTTAACACAGGTAAACAGTTCTTTGATCCAAAACTTTAAGAGCGGTTTCTGATGTTGTCTGGAGTTGTTGCTGTTGCTCTGGGTTCTAGTGGAGAATTCTTCTTGCATTGGAGAGCACTACTTTTCTTTGCCTTGTGGCCTTTTCTCTGTGGTGTGATGCTGCCTTATTCCGTTCACTGTTAAGCATTTTGCTGTGCCCTCTGCACCTTTCATAGGGAAAGCAGTACTGATTCTGGCATAAGAGTTTAAGTCCCCTTCTTGAACTAATGCTGCTTTTAAGTCTTCTCATACTGAGCTTAATCACTGGCGCAGATCTTGGCTTGGCAGAGTGGATGTTAGAGCTAGTTCTGAGCATCCAGCTCCAAAAGAGTGCATTGTTTGCTTATTGGCCCTCCAAAGAGAAGAGGATTGTCCACTCTCAGCTCCCAAAAGACGAAACAGCTCATCAGGTTTTAGGTTTCATTGTTTGGGTGTCTTTATAATCCAAAGAGAGAGAGCATTTTGCAAAAAGTAAATAGATGACTGCAGTTAGTATGTGAATGAAAATGTAATTGGATCATGGTCACTTCCACTTATAGAACTAGTGTCTGTTTGTAGGAGTGTTATTTTATGCTTTATGCAGAGGCCGGTTCAGTTCTTGGTTAAAAGACTAAGATTAATGGCCATGTGAGCACCTTTTTGTCTCAAGGAGCATTTGCAGAGGGGTCAGCTCAATTCTTCTTTACACTTTTATTGTCAGATGACGTACAAGGCTGACTGAGTGTGGTAGGAGCTGCTCAGCTATTCATTTTGGAATTCAGCTTGGGGGGTGGAGCACGATTTCTGCATCTGTGTTAAATCTGCTGTCTTAACAGGCTTTGTGTGCCAATAAATACCTAGCAGAATGGGCCATGTCTACTTTGTCCTACATATACACCCTGTTTAGAAGTTAATGTCCGTTGAGGCATGTCAAACTTCAATACACAAATAGTCACTAGGCTTTTTGCACCATTAGTGTTCACAAGGCAGATTTCCATTACTGCATAGCTGTTATGCCAGGGCCAAAAACCCAACTTCTTTAATATCTAAGTCAGCATGGCATAAAATCAACCCCATTAGTACACAAGTTGCAGTTGTGCATGAGAATGCGTGACTGTTTATTCTGCATCGCTGGGTTCATGCATTTCTCTAACTATTCTCTGCCATTTGGTACTTTCATTTCTGACATCATTCACTTCAGTGGTGTCTGATATTCAAGACTGAGAGTAAAGGTTAGTATGACAACATATAGCTTTAACTTTGATCTGAATGTATAGAGACCTGATGTCCCTGTGAGATACCCATAAAGTGACACTAGGAAGCATCCACCCTCACCCCCCAAGAAAGACTAATTTTAGGCTCGTCTTCCCTCTTACCCATTTTCAAGAATTCCTACTTTCTTTCTTTGTCATCAGGAAGTTTATCTGGAGTGTTCTGCAATCCAGGGTAATTCAGAATATATTGTCCTTCAGTGTTTCCTGCTTCATCTATGGTTACCCAAGGAAGGTCTAAGTCCTCTGAAAGCATTCAGTATTTCATGGTGTAAAGCTAAGTCATCAGTGTGACTTAGGACTACTTTTGGAACTTGGATCAGAATCTTGCTGTTATGGCATTATCACATTTATGTCTGCCAAGTGTTACCAGAGCCTTTTATTGGCATGACTTGACTAGTTATTTAGTCACCACTTTCTCCAGTATAGCTTTATTTCTTCACTTCTCTGTGTCAGCTGAGCTTAGTACTATATTTTGTATTGATAACCATTAGTTTGTTTCCCCTAGCTGGAATGAGGATTGGGAATAGAAGATGTATGACATGTGCATGCTACTAATGTGTTCCCAACTTTTTGGCAGTGAAGGCTGACCTTTGATTAAACACAGGAATGTCTCACCTGCTCATATCTGGGTTCAACCACATTGCTCATGTGGTGTCAACTGTGTCATTTGGACAAGTGGGAACTCAGTTCAAAGGTGAAACTACAGAGTACTGTAAAGATGTTTGTTTCCTGTGGATGGGTTTAACCACTGCCATATTCATCCCTTATGGATTCAAGACCAGGTAGAGGTAGAATAGTGCTCAGGTCCAGGGTTATTTATTCAGAAGAGTAATTTACAGTTTGATCGAATAGAGCCTGTGTACACTAATTGGAGATGAACTTTTAAATGTTTGCCATTACAGGATTTTTATTTCTGTACAGAAACTAGATCACTTGTGTTTGTTTACCTGGATTCTCTACATAAGCTTCAGCTCATTGGTTTCTAGTCAATGTTGATGTCTGGAAGTTTGTCCTTGGGGAGTGGCTAGGATATCTAAATTACAGCCTAGTGTTCTATATAAGCACCTGACATATATTAGCATTTAAGGTTTCAACAGAACTGGCAGTTTATGCCTTATTATTTGCAGATGGGCAAAAAACATTTTTTTGTTTCCATTGATTCTCAATCATTCTACTTAGGATGATTATTCAGATGTATTTTATATTTTGCCTTCTCCTCTTTTCAGTAGCAGAGAGACTGTCCATACACAGAAACTTGTTAGGGAAGGATGGTTTGCTCTCCTCTTGTTAGTGGTTAGTTTTTCTAACACTGCTTTGTGAATGCCTGAGATGGACAACAGGGAGTGTACCATAAAGCAATGACTTGATTTATTTTGGAAGCTGTGATTTAAGTCCTTTTTGTGATTTAATCTGTTTGGTGAGATGGGCTGCTCCAACTTCACATGTGGGCATGTTCAGAGGCTACATGGTTTGAGACTGGTGTCTCATTTCCTATTTTTTATGGGGTGCATGCCTCTGGGGCATGGCATTTTTGTTTCGGGACATCTCTGCAAAGGTGTTCTCCCCACTCTGATTTATAGTTTCGTGATCAGATGAAAGTACAAGGCTGACCAAATGTGGTAGGAGCTTCCCTGTCATTCATTCAGGCTACAGGACAAAGTATTATATTTTTTCATTACAATATGTAATGCTTTTAATTTCTTAATCCAGGGTCATATTTGAATAGTAACACTTTGGAGGTCAACAATATCATTTTACATTTTAGAACTGTGTAAAGTAGAAATACTGTTCCTCATTGTTTAAATCAATAACTAAATATCGCTGTCATAATGTTTTCAACAGTTTCTTTGGCGATTTTGGGTTTATGTTTGGTGGAAACCCACGTCAGCAAGACCGAAACATCCCCAGAGGAAATGATATAGTAATTGACCTTGAGGTCACACTTGAAGAGGTATATACTGGAAATTTCGTAGAAGTAAGTAAATTTATATTTTTGATTTATATAATTTGAACATTCTGAAGTAAGATTTTGTGTCTGATTCAGTAGAATAGTGCTTTGTGAAAAATGAAGAAAGTTGTTCAAAATCCGGCACCTGTACACACTACTTTGGTGTGGTGTACTGAGTTTAGTGCAGAAGTAAGTTAATGGAAGAAATGTATTTATACATTCATTTCACCGGATGTCAAACAGCAAATTCCATTCCACATTTTCACAAGTTTTTGAAGAATTATTTGATAAAGTAATTCAATATTCTCTTACTGTGTATTCTCTTTTGTATTTTTCTATTAGGGTATAGAGTTGCAAAGAATTGTACTCATGGTTCCTTTTCTTGATCTGAAACCAAAATATTTTTCTTCAAAATTTTCACTTACCCTTTTCCATATCTTAAATATATGAGGTAACTTAATACCTCTAAGTTTTGCAATCTTGTATACAGTATCTCCCTGTTTGTTAGGTATTAGTATTAAAAGCCATGTTTCCATTCCGTAGTCCTCTTGTTTTGTTTTCAAGATGACATTCAGTAACTTAGCTAGGACTTGCACCATAGTTTTTTATTTCTCTCATTACCACTCTCTTTTCATCACTTCTTTCCTCTTTATATTCTTTATCTGATGTTTCTCCTGATTTCTTCCACTTCTTAAACTACATCTTTTCTTTTATAGCTTTATCTGACTCTTCGTTCTGTCACCAGCTTCCTTTACGTTTTGTCCCCTTTTATACTCTTTATTATTAGACCATAACAAAATCCCTCAAATCCCATACAATTACCACTTTGTGGTCAGGTACTATACTTCAGCAACTCCCACTTTTTTATCTGTAACCTCAGGCAATTAGCTAAAAGAACTGGCAGGAGAAAGAGCTTCACATTTAATTAAATATGTATTATAGGTAATGTGCCCAAATAATGAGCAAAGTAAAATGAGTGTGGAAAAAAATACCATTACAGCCCAAGCAGCAGTATATCTTGCGTTCACAGATGGCTTTTGGTGTTATATTCTTTCTGGCTTGGTCCTTACAACCACATGGCCTTCAAACGGAGTACTGAAATAGGCATCACAAATGCCTTTCTCGATATGGCTGCAGAGATGGTTTTGTCTTCATCAAGGAAAGATGGAAAGGGAGAGAGTTGATCTAATCTTCATTGTAAGAGAGAAAATTAGAAAGGCAGCTTATACCAATTCCTGGCACAAGTCCCTGGACCAGAATGGCCCTCCGATTCAAGACCAGTCCTAAACAGCCACACTTCAGACTAATGGGTGTGCAGCTCTGCACCCCCTCCACAAACTACACATCCCGAGTCATTACTTAACACTATTTCCTAATGACTCGTGGGGTTGGTTAGGTATATGTCAAAGCACAGCTGTTTTTATCAGTGAAGAATGCCTCCTGAGAATACCAGAGAACACCAGAGAATATATGCTTGCAAGTTACATTACAGTTACTTTCTTTTAACTGTCTAATACAAACTTAAAACCTGTTCCTTAAAGACATACATAAAATTATAACAATGCTAAATATCACAAATACACAACTGCAAAAGAACATTAAAACAAGGGCAGTCCTTAAATCATTTGATTTCTTCTTTTATATATTTTTTATTTCTGAACTTTTTTAATCCCTATTACATTATTCCTTCCTTTTTCTTAACTAATGCACTTCCACATTTAGCCTTTCCCACAACCCTTATTTTTGTCCACTAACCCTCCAGATCCTCCTTGGAGGATTCTTTTATTTCAGCTGGTGTATTTTATGTGTCTCTTCTAGTTTCTGTCCTAATTGTTTGCTCTTTTAATTTCCATCTTCTGACCTTTTCACATCCTTCTCTTCTCTCACTTTTCCTAGGTGTCATCATTTTTAGATCAGCTACTAATACTTTGTATTGTGTTAGTATTTCTTCTTTGCTAGTTGGCTCCAGCAGACCCCCGTGACCCTGTGTTTGGATTCAGCGGGTTGGAAAATGGATGGATAGTTAATGTATTTATTGAAATGTGTGAAAAATTAAAACATTGGAAATGTCTTCAGTGTTTAGATTATTTACTTAATATGGAAGCATTGCACCATTTCATTTTTATGTTGTTTCCATTATTGTAGGTTTTGAAAAGATCTTGTGGACAAAGGTTCAGGCTTAGGAATATTAATTCCCTTAACCTCCACGGTAGCCCATACTTAGTTTCCATGAGGTTCAGTCGAGGACCCCATGAGCTATCTTTGAAGTATGGCCTAGTATATATTGGGTAACTCTTGCTTCTGCTTTATATCTCCATAATAAAGCTTTGTCTTGGTGTTTTACACCCACATGCCCTTGCTTCCATTAAGCCCAATTTTAAAATGTGAATCTAATCTTTACCCAAAATCTTTTTATTTTCTAGCCTTTGCTGAATTTAGGTCTTTACCCAATAGACCAGTGAGTAGGGGTCTCCGTTATAGTATACTACCAAGTATTTGGTCCCAGAACATTTGATTATCAAATTAAGCCTCTTTGACACATCAAGGCTGCAAGCTGGATCTCACTTCTTTAGAGCCATAGGACCTTTTAGGTACTTCCGATAACTCTCCAGATCTTGAGGAGATACAAGTACACTAAATGAGATACAAGTACTCTAAATGAGTCTTGGAATCGTAAAGCACTTCTTGAGATATTACCAATTAAGAGGCTTGCAGCCTTTGTTGTTTGTTACTTAAATTCACATTTTACAGTGCAGACAAAAAAATCAGATTTTTTTTTCCTGTTTGCCTAATGTTTCTGATTCAACGTTGACAAATATTCTTCTCTCATTGTTTAGGTAGTTCGTAATAAACCTGTTGCAAAACTTGCCCCTGGAAAAAGAAAATGCAACTGTAGGCAGGAAATGAGGACCACTCAGCTAGGACCTGGGCGCTTTCAGATGACACAAGAGGTGGTTTGTGACGAGTGTCCAAATGTCAAGTGAGTTGTACCAAATTTCCTTTATTACCCTGGGCAAGCATCAACCCTGACAATATGTTTACATCATTGAAGGCATGAACGTGGAGTTCAGTAAATTTCTTTGGTTTTACGAGGGAATCATGTGAACCTGGAAACACATTGGATTAAACTGCAATAATTTTGTGTTCTGTGAGAGCTATCACATTAGGTCAAGTAATTTCTTAAGTGAAATTTGGTTGTGTCTACCACCGGAGTTTTCCCTTCATAAAGCCATGATTCCAAAATGTTGACACCATTCTAATATTTTCACTATACATTTACAGTGCTTTACAAAAGTATCCCTTAACCAATTCTCTTATTTTACTGAGAAACAAATCCCTTGAAGAAAGTTGAATTTTTGCAAAGAGAACAGTTTTTTAGTAGTAGTTTAACCAAATGTCTCATCCCTGGTATTAAACAGCTGTCATCACCATACTTCACTGTAGGTATTTTGTGATTTGAGGTTTTGTCAGAATTACATTTGTTCCAGACATATCTCTTTGAACATTGGCCAAAGACCTCTGCGTTGGTCTCATCCATCCACAAAACATTTCCAATATTCTAACTGAAGTTATTCTCAAGAATTTTGGCAAATTTAAGACATGCTCCTAAATTTTTATTTTTAGCTTCTGTTGTGCCACCCACTTGTTAGGATCTGCATTATGCAAAGTCCTTAATATGGTTAACGTGTGCTTCTTTGCTCAAGTCGCAGATACTGAACTATCGAACTCCATCAAAGTGACTAATGGTTTCATTTTGGTTTCTCTCTCAAGTTTCCTTCTTGTTAGCACAAATGTTGTTTTCTAGACAGTGTCTGGGTGTTCTGACCTTATATTCCACTTCCTCATAATTGAATTAACGTTGTCCACTTGTACATCCAAACATTTGGATATTGTTTTGTGGTGTTTTATGCATTTATATTGTTTTATCTGAATTTGTTTTCCAAGCAAAGCAACTTCCTAAATTTGACAACATAAAGAAAAATCAACCACACTGTAGCGTCAAGGCAGTGCTGAAACCTCAGAGATTCTAATATCCAATCCTATAAATCAATCTATGTCTAAAATTTTCATCAATCTTCTTTTTTCAGAACCTAAATTAAGATTCCTTTAATGTGGGGTTTTATTTTAATGCTTCAATTCAGTAGTACATTTGTTAAGTAATTGTTTTTCACCTGTTAAAAATTTAAAACATCTGCATCACAGAGATGGAACAGTAATTCAAAGTGCATTTTTTAAAGCCTTTTTTTTCTTGCAATTCCACAAAGAATTTTAAGCTTCAGTGTTTGGAAGAAAGTATTACAGAGAAATACTTTCACTGTAGGTATTGCTATTTAATAAAATCAAAACATTGATCAATAGCATGAATAATGTGTTTACGTGAGTATATATACACATATATAAATACATCTACATTATATGTAAGAAAGTAAAAACAAAGCATATGTATTTAAAATTTGAAGAAACATCTTTTTCAAAACTGTTTTGAATAGCCTAAGTAAATCAGTAAAAACAAATGCCCTGCGATTTCTTCTATTAGTTTCGAGAGCATTTTGAGTCTGGTGAAATATCACAACAGGAGGACAGCCCAGCAAAATGAATGCAATGCACATCCCCAGAGCCCTTTTGTAGCAGCTGTTAAGTTTGCCTTGTGAATTGTTAGTGTTTTGAATGATTCTCCATACTAGTGGAAGGTTGATGCCCTGAAATGAATAATGTTAATAACAATTGGTAACACCAAGACCAGGAAGCCTATCCATCTGTGTCATATTCATCTAATACCACATTTCAGCAACAAAGAATTCTTACCTTGCCCTTTTTTTCTTTTAATTATTACAGATTGGTAAATGAAGAGCGCACACTAGAAGTTGAAATTGAGCAAGGTGTTAGAGATGAAATGGAATATCCGTTTATTGGAGAAGGTATGTTTCAAAGCATTTTTACTATATACAATTTAACATCAATTATGATAAAGTATATATATCATACAACAACACTATTCTATAAATTTTAGTTGGTTTGCCATGTATGCCCAAGAATATAGTCCAATTAGTTAGAAAGCTTTGAGTTTAACATTTGACTCAATTTCTCTTGATCACTTTCAACAAAGCCAAATTACATCCACCATAATTCAATGCTGTGTAATAAGAAAATGTGAAATTAATGAAAATGTGCATCTGTGTATGTAGATAGAGAGAAAGAGAATGAATTCACACATAAGATATTTAAAATATTTGAAAAAAAATCTAGTCTACCCAAACTAGTAAAACTGTATGTTCTTGTTACTTTTGACAATCTTGAAAGTTGCTTCCTTTAATGTATTGGTGCAGTACATCAGTGCTCCGCAACCTTTTCTCACCTACGACACACCAAAGTTCTTCCTAGAATTTCCGCGGCACGTCAAAAGGTAAAATATATAGCAGTGGCGTAGCTACTGGGGGGGTATGGGATAGGGGCGTTCCGCTCCGAGCGCCAGCTATTTAGGGGCGTCCAAACTATGGTAGGTTCCTTTTTTTTTTTTTTTTTTGTTCCTTGAGGAGGCGCAAAAAAAATTTCTTTCAGCTTTGGGGCGTCAAATTTTTCAGCACCCCGGACAACATGATCTCCAGCTTTTATGCAATCTTAATAATTATTATAACATAATGACTGATTAATGTGATACCTGCGCTTGTTTCAATGAACACAAAAGTTTTATATTTGGCTCAATATTTGACAGCGCAACCCGAAGTTCTTGGTCAAGATCTTTTAAGCATGACCGCTTATCATTTTTAATTAACACAAGAGTTGTTTGTCTTTTTTGGCCTAACTGGGATGGTTTGAATTTAGATGGCGATTTAGTTTACTGGGTGCCATTGCCTCGTTTGATAGCTGATCGCCGCAAATGATGCATTGTGGATTTGGAGCCGTTTCGTCACCACACCACGAGAATCCATATCGAATGTAGTCTTCGTTGTACTTCATTTTCACAATCTTCTTTGGTTTTTTTTGCAACATTTGTGCTAGGTTCTTCATCATCTGTACGTGAAGACGAATCTTTTCCACGTAAAAATGTATCCATATTTAAAGGGGTATAAAACTAAATATGAATCACACGAAGAATGTTAACCATACACAATTCAGCAACACAACTAATAGTAATGAATGATAACTACTGTCGCAACATGAGTGAATGCGACGTAGCACGACTAATACGTTGGCTTGAATTGAATCTAGGTGAGGGCACGGAGCGCTCTGCTTATCAAAGCATACTACGGAGTTGTCTGGTGACTACGTAGGGCCTACGTCGTAGGCGACAGGCGCCAGGCAACGGGATTTATTATTTCAGAGAAATGACATAAAATTATGAAACCTTTAAAAGGCTATTTACGCGAATATTTCATAGCACGTATTCTCGTTATTGTGTTTATAAGGAGGACCGTTGAAATATTTATTTAGTTAGAAAATTGTCTTATTTGACCGCGTCACACCTGTATCCGCTCAAGGCACACCAGTGTGCCGTGGCACACCGGTTGCGGAGCACTGCAGTACATGAACACAGTCTAAATTTTCCTCTCATTTTAGAAAAAAATAGTCAAAAGCCATAACTATTGTATTTTGGTAAGGTTTTTGTTTAGTTTTGTTGGTGGTGTGTAAATAATTATGATTATAACAATTATAATATTTGGTTACCGATTTCAAACCCCTGTGGGGTTTTTTTTTGTTGAAATTGTAGTCCGTACATATGCAATTGAGTTAATTAGTAATACTTCATTCCCCTTTTCTGTATTAGAAGCTGTGTACTTGCAAAGTGAAACATACTGCTTAAGAAATTATGTGCTTTTGTTTAAATAATACCGAATGTGATGAAGCAAGTTTCAAAATTTAATTTGAAATCCTAATAGCTGTTTGATCTGTCAGGTTAATTGTTATGTGTTAGGTCTAGTGATTGGTTTATATTTGACTTGCAGGAGAACCACATATTGATGGAGAGCCTGGAGATCTACGCTTCAGAATAAAAGTAATGAAGTAAGAAACATTTGTTTAAACAGTAATATTATATTCTCACTCTCATTTATTTATAGAAATATGTATAAATTTTATGTATTTATTTATTTATTTATTGATTTATTAATTGATTGATTGTGGACCAGCAAGGGATGTAACAGCCACCCTACCTGACACAGATGCGAGACACAAGTTCTTTCCAGCATACACATGTATTACAATGGTGGAGCCCTTTCTCTTTGCTCCCCACTGCACAGTACAGTACAACAAAGCACAGTCCTTTGTTCTTCTCTATCTCAGTCTGCCGTCTCCACTCCTCTCCCAGGAAGCTTCGTCTTCCTCCTCCCGACTTGTTTATTGAAGGGGATTGTGTTGATTCAGTTGTGAAAACAGATGATAAAAGATATTTCTGATTATCCATTTGTCATATATAGTGTACTGAGTCAGCATATGTAAGTGTAATGCAATATGCTGACAGTATTTAAGTTACCAAATGTAACTCCACTTTTCTAGACTAAGTGCCAGTTTATATGTAAAGTGTGAATAACTGAACAAAACCAAAAATCTGTAACTTTTACATACTGCCCATATATGGCATGCTATAAATAATTTAGAAGTATTCTACATATAGAAGAGAAAATGGTTTTCTTAAATATATTGTTATTCAGTTGTAAAAATGTCAAAATAACTATTAATTCAGCCTCTCACTTCTTCTGTCAACCTACATCTTGTAAATTAATTAATTAATTGTTTGAGCTTTCATTTGCTTTCCTTACATTTGGGTTTGAATTTTTTGGGGCTAAGGAAACGAAACCTTGTAAGCATGCTTTAAGGGCCAGTTTCATATCTGTTCCAAAAGAGTAAACGTGATTAACATGATGGGTTTTCCCATAACCAATCATTCCATTTAAATCTAAAGTTGTGCAGTAAATTCATTATTGATTTAGTCTAATTCATTATATTGTTGTATAGTGCATTTTTAGTTACAGTATAAATTGTAAAGGTATACAGTATGTTTAGGTAAAATAAAACACAAAATAACATGCAACAATGATTGCGATAACACCATGTCGTACATACATAGAAATGCTACCTAGTTTACTGTCAAATAATGTAGAGAAAAGCCAAGCAAAATGACACCTTTTATTGGCTAACTAAAAAGATTACAATATGCAAGCTTTCGCGGCAACTCAGGCCCCTTCTTCAGGCAAGATGTACTGTCAAATAATGCAAAGAGTACACAACACATGTTTCGCCCTCATTTGGGCTCATCAGGCGTACACACTTTACTGCTCCCCTCTCGAGGAATCGAACCTCGGACGTCAGCGTCAGAGACTAAGCACCTTTACGCTGCGCCACGGCATGTGGTTCTTTTAAACCACAAGCGTTACCTGGTAGGTAACCACCCACACAATTCAGGTTGTCGAGACTCAGTCTACGAATGCAATGAATACATAGAAATATACATTACAAAATGTAGTGGAAACAAGTATTCATTTTAGCAGAGTAAGACTCGTGTTGTATGCCATTCAGAAGTCAAGATGAAGGAGAAAAAAATATTGTTTGTTGCACCAAATGAAAGAAAGGAGAAAGACATGTTACCTATCCATTGGAATAATTTACGCAATGATAAAAACAAACCATATGAACAGCCTCCCATGCAGATGTAACAAGAATATTTTATGCTTCAAAAATGGTTTAATTTAGTGGCTATGAATGAAAGGCTGGCATATCTAATGTTGGTAGCTAAATCTTCTTAGAGTTAAGAATCTAACTGGTAAAGCCCCACATCCCGTAGTTTTCTTTATCCTGGGTGTTTTAAGAGCTGCATTTGGTTATTTTGCATGCCTTGGAGTGGAAGTAATAACTGGTTCTGTAAGGTAAAAAATCATTGCTAATGCATTGATTTAATCTTTTAGTATGATCTTGTCTTTTGTTCAGATTAATGGTCGCATACATGATTCTTGTAGGTTTCTTACTTTTACTCTCCTAAATGGGTTGGTTTTGCATTGTGCTAGATTATATAAACATTCTGGTGATTAAATTAAAAAACTGATTCTTTTTTTTGCAGGCATCCAATTTTTGAAAGAAGAGGAGATGATCTTTATACTAATGTCACCATCTCATTAGTTGAGGCTTTAGTGGGCTTTGAAATGGATATTGCTCATCTCGATGGACATAAGGTATTTAATAGAATTCACACATAAATTGTAGCAGATGTCTTTGCCGTTTGGTTTTAAATCCTATTATTTGTACTGTGAGGGTGTAACCAGCGGTGTGGATGAATTGGGAGAAATGTTGGGTCAATAAAGCATAATAACACATTTAACATTGGTCTCCTGAAAAAAGTGTGGATTATTTTTGGAACTATTAGATAGTTCAAATAATTCATGTTTACATTTCTGTGAATTTGTATATTTTTCATGAGAATAATTTTAATGAGAATAGGCTGTTCTGTCCCACATAGCTCCCGATTCATCTAAATTTTGTAAAGTATCATCCAGTCCTGTTTTGGAGAACACCAAAGTACTACTATCTATGAATTTACTTATTAACTTATCACACACATCTGTCAATGTGTTTACATGCATTTCAATCACCCGGTTTTCCACAGAAACCCGATTTCTAAAATGTAATGTAAACACTTATTCTAGTTAGAGAAATCTGATTATTGGCGTCTGAGAAACCTGGTCAACAGAGGTAGATTTCTCTGCAAATAAATGATTATGTGGCCATGTGAACTCATAACTGGGTTACTGTTAGGATTTTGTAGTCTGCACATGTCCATTGCAATCTGTTGGCCTGTGTATGTATTTGCTTTGCACGGGCTTTTAGTAATCACAGGTAGAAGCACTCACAACATACATTTCCAGAGGCAAATTTTTGGTCGATGGCATTGTTTCTTCAGCTGAAATAATCTGTCTGAATGTTTCAGAAAAACCTACATTCGTGTTGATGAGCTGAACATACAATGCTAAACTCCACAACACAATCTTTAGAGCAATACGGTAACATGTTAAAAATAATGTGCATTAAGTCGTACGATTACTTTTTAAAGTAACATAACGCAATAGTTTTTGAAGTAAAAATACCTGCGTTGTAGTTATTCCAGTATCACTGGGTAAAAGGCAAAAAGCACACATACTAGGTCCTTTGTAGGGCTCAGGCGCATAGCCAAGCAGAAGAAGAGTGTGCTGTGTACATATTGGTAACAGGAACCTCAACCTATAACTAAAGTGGCAAATTTGACTAAACATATTTATGAAATACAAGAACATTATCAAATTTTCAGATTCACAGTGGCCAGTGATGGTGTTTGACTTTTTTTTTTTTTTGAGCAATTTAATGATATCAGTGCATTTTGACAAAGTGGAACACAAAAAGATTATTTGCCTACATAAATGAAGATTTTGAAAACACCAGGGGCCTCATGTATAAACGGTGCGTACGCACAGAAATGTTGCGTACGAACGTTTCCACACTCAAATCGCAATGTATAAAACCTAAACTTGGCGTAAAGCCACGCACATTTCCACGGTACCTCATACCCTGGCGTACACAATTTCTCCGCTCGGTTTTGCAGACTGGCGGCACCCAGCATCAAAGCAGTGCTACTGTTCCTGTGTGGTTACCCTTTCTTTCTTAGACCCACATTCCTGAAGCGGCTTTATAAATACACTGAAATTAACTGCATATTGTTTATTAGTGTAATGCATCTGATTGTAATTAACCTGTAGCAATATAGTGGTTCAGAGAATAGCCTTAGTACAGTAATCCCTCGCTACTTCGCGGTTCACTTTTCGCGGATTCACGACTTCGCAGGTTTTTAAATACAAGTGATTGCCCGCCTATCGCGGAAGTTATGTTCCAGACCCATCAGCAACAGGAGAAAATCCGCGATATAGAAAGACCATATAAATAAACATTTTTATAGTTTAAGCCTTAAAATACCCATCCCACATGCTTTAAACACATGTAAACTTATAAAACACACTTTGTTAACACATATGATATGTGGATGTCGGGCTAAGGATATGAGTAACATCTCACTATTATAAAACATTTTAACTTCACGCAAGACAAGACAGTGAGACAGGAAAACTGGTGATGTACAGGCTTTTAAATTATTGACACGCAGAGCGACAAGCAGCACAAAGCCAGCACAAAGTCCACTTCTCCTTAGCGTTCATTCAGCTCCCCACCACCTTGACAATGCGAAGTGGCAGGAGCGTACTGCGCCTCCGGGGAGGGGGGTTTGAGCGAACGTGCGTTCAGCCCTCACACACCCCCACTCCTCCTCCTCCTTCCGAACGCGCAGAGCAACAAGCAGGCATTTTGGCAGAAGCAGCACAAAGTCCATTTCTGCTCTGCTCAGAGTTCAGCTGCCTCCCTTCACAAAGCGAGTGCAGACACATTGACGTCTGATCACTGCGTGCAGTGTGCAGTGTTGGTCTGCGGTGTTTAAGAATGCAGAAAGTGTTTAAGAGCATAGGAAGTGTTTATAAGAGCGTGGGAAAGGTTAACAAGAGAGTGAGAAAGGTTTATAAGAGTGTGGGAAGGGTTTATAAAACCTTAAAATATGTATAAATAATAAAATAAATATAGGTCGCTACTTCGCGGATTTTCACCTATCGCGGGGGGCTCTGGAACGTAACCCCCACGATAGGTGAGGGATTACTGTATTCCAAATACCATAACTGCTTTAGCGGTGTTACGCTCACTGCATCTTCTTCTTCTTTCAGCTGCTCCCGTTAAGGGTTGCCACAGCGGATCATCTTTTTCCATATTACTCTCACTGCACCACTTGGAGTATTTATATCACTGTATCTGAGTGGGGAATCACAGCAGCAGCTGATCGGAAAGAGAATTATCGGTACATAGTTTCAAGCATACACTACCTCAGCCACGGCAAAACGCGTCAAAGCCTTTCCTGTACGGACCTCGCGTTTCAGAAACAGTTTCATCCCAAGAACTATAAACGCACTCAATCAGTCCATCAAGTGCTCCTTGTAGAACTGTTCGTACTTATAAGTACAATTACCCCACTGTAAACTTGCACTGCAGTTATAATATTGCACAACCTGCGCCACTTTATAAAGCGCGTATGATGACGATATCATTTTTAAGATGAAATGCAGCAAAATATGTTGCTTATAGTATACAGATAAAACTGTAACTTCATTTAAATAGATAGATAGATAGATACTTTATTAATCCCAGTGGGAAATTCACATTCTTCAGCAGCAGCATACTGATACAATAAATAATATTAAATTAAAGAATGATAATAAAGCAGGTGAAAAACAGACAATAACTATGTATAATGTTAAATGTTAACGTTTACCCCCCCGGATGGAATTAAAGAGTCGCATAGTTTGGGGGAGGAACGAGCTCCTCAATCTGTCAGTGGAGCAGGACGTGACAGCAGTCTGTCGCTGAAGCTGCTCTTCTGTCTGGAGATGATACTATTTAGTGGATGCAGTGGATTCTCCATAATTGATAGGAGCCTGCTGAGCGCCCTTCGCTCTGCCACAGATGTTAAACTGTCCAGCTCCATGCCAACAATAGAGCTTGCCTTCCTCACCAGTTTGTCCAGGCGTGAGGCGTCTTTCTCTTAATGCTGCCTCCCCAGCACACCACTGCGTAGAAGAGGGCGCTCGCCACAACTGTCTGATAGAACATCTGCAGGCATCTTATTGCAGATGTTGAAGGACGCCAGCCTTCTAAGGTAGTATAACCGGCTCTGTCCTTTCTTGCACAGCGCATCAGTATTGGCAGTCCAGTCTAATTTATCATCCAATCCAATCAAATATAATCTGTATTGTTAATAATTAAACATGTGAGGACACGGTGCTGCAGCGCTAGCCTGTTCAGGGATACCTCCTGCCTTGCGCTGTATTATTGCTGGTGCTGATGCGACACTGGAAGGATAGACGGAGAGAATAATTAAACATGTAAAAGTTTTGAAGAATCGCCGTTCTAAGCTTACAGATGGCTTAACGTCCATTACAGGGCTGATTGTGTGGCGATTGGGTATTTGGAGAAAGAAAAGTAAGGACAGGAATTGGAGGTTAGTACGTTTGAAAAAGACAGTACTTCTGTAATAAATTATTTCATCGAAGGTCGCACATGGCACAGCAAACCTTTTGCGTGAGATATGAACAATCACTGCGCCACCGTGTTCCCATGTTTAATAAAATGCTTTCATTCCTATCATCAAGAAAAAGATACCACGTATACATCTCAGTATTTTAATTATTCAGAGAGCTGTAATATCATGAATGTAATGGATTCTGTGTCCTGTTGGAGAAAGAGAAAGAACAGAAGCACGTAGTGATTCACACACACAGAGCACATAGAAGATCAAACACAGAACAAAGCATTTAACGTGCTACTTGAGAAACTAGTAAAATAAACGATTTTAAGATGAAGTTTATGATGTTCTACTTTAACTCTTTTAGGGCGGATGTCGACTTTTGTCGACAGGAGGGGTTGAAGGCGAATGTCGACAAAAGTCGACATCCAGGGATAGGGGGCGACAATCAGCTGTTAATGGCGACAAATCTCACTGTCACGTCACAGGCATTCCCTCTGTGCTTGGAGGAATGCTAGACTTGTTGACTCTGCAAATAAACATTGCGTGTGCGTGAGTTGCGAATGTAAACAAAGGCAAGATGGCACCGACATGTGAAAAGGCAGCGAAGCAAGTGCAGAAAAGAAAACACTCGGCAGACAATGTTTTGCGCATTATCGCGGAGTCGGACTCTTGATTTTTCAGAATCGGACTTTATTGGCAGTGATCAGGAGATCGAGCAAGAGAGTTAGAAGCAGGCATCAGCTGATCAGACACCAGCCGATGCCGCGCAAGCGGATCTGCTGCCAGTTGAGTGCCTTCGCGCAGCCGATGCATCTACGGCAAGGTTCGCATGGGATAAATACACAGACATTGATCTGGCTACCGGAGTTTACAAGACGGCATGGCTTGCTGTTGGACACGACAGATCACCAGCTGCTGTACTTCAGGCTGCTCTCTCCTGATGCTGCTTTTCAGCTACTGTCAGACGAGACAAACAGGTAGGCAGAGATTTTTTTTGAATCGCGGGCTGCGTTTGCATCGCATTCTCATTTTTCAAAGTGGAAACCCACACGAAAGACGAGATGAAGCGCGCTGTGGCATTACAAATAGAGATGGGACAGAACTGGTGATATAACTTCAGGGAGCATTGGTCCAAACGTGTTTTGTCCCCTGGTGGCTTAGGTACGTGCTGCTGCAAAGTTTTATTCACTTCTGTAATAAACAGAAGCAAATCCCATGGGGTGAGCCAGGCTATAATGCCATACATAAAGTTCATAAAGTTTCAGAAGATGAAAAGAGGTGACAATACGGTTTTTCATGCAGGCAGAAAACTTGGTGGCAGTGGCATGGCACGATGGCAAATGGGTGACTTGTCTCTCTACAGTACACACTAACAATATATGTTAGAAAGTGCAGCAACAGACAATTGAAAAATAGGCACCAAAGCAACACATATTGTAAGGAGTGCAATGTGGCAATGACTGAAATTGGCTGCTTTGAGCGAGATCAGACTTTGCTGTGTAAAATGTATGTGATATGTATGTGAAATCATAGAGTATGCAGGCTCATACAACATGCAAGACAGTAACATTTGTCAAAAGTAAATATTTTTTGTTGATTTGATATGTTAAACAATTGCTTTGTGTTCTTTTTTAAAAAATGTTAGTTTTTGGAAAAATATTCAGCCCTGGGAGAAAAGAAAAAAAAAAAAATTAGCCCTAAAAGAGTTAATCTATACTAATTAATAAAAGGCAAAGCTCTCACTGACTGACTGACTCATCACTAATTCTGCAACTTCCCGTGTAGGTGGAAGGCTGAAATTTGGCAGGCTGATTCCTTACAGCTTACTTACAAAAGTTAGGCAGGTTTCATTCGAAATTCAACGCGTAATGGTCATAACTGGAACCTCTTTTTTCACAATATACTGTAATGGACGGCAGCTCGATGGCCGTGGGAGGAGGAGTTGAGTGTCACGTCATCACGCCTCCCACGTAATCACGTGAAAAGACTGTGAACGCAGTAGGGAGAAATGAAGGAGGAGCCGCAAACAGCGAAGAACAAAAAATTCATTAAACAATTGAGAAGGGAGCGAAACAATAAGAAGCAAGCGAGTGAAGCATACAAGCATCTTCATAAGGGAAAAAAGCATGGTGTAAAACGTAAGTTTAAATTAAGTTTATAGAAACGCTCCCGCTGCGAATTGCAATAACATATTCGCGAGATAAAAGTTTAATGAGAAGACACAAGGTATAAACGAACCACACGCCGTAGCGCAACGTTAGGGGTTTCACCTCTGGCGCTGATGGTAGAGATTCGATTCCCGAGAGGGGATGCAGTGAGTGTGTACGCCTGATGAGCCCAGAATTAGGGAGAAACACATGTCGCATACTCTTTGCATTATTTGAAAGTTAACTATTAAAACCATTCTATGATCTGCTTCTGGGAACAGAAAGAGGGCACGTGGCGGATGTAAGGCGACTTGCTGACAAACCATAAGCGTGACCTGGCAGGTAACCACCCATCCATATTACTAAACGAGAATGGTAAACCGGATGGACGCAGGGACATCCGGCCATGGGCCGTGGACGCAAAAGACGTACTGCGCAGGCGCCCCCACAAAACCCCCCCCTCCAAGCAACGGAAAAAGGAGTCAGATGCCAGTGCCGCATGAAGCCCATGACACACAAAACGGAACACACACAAAGAAGAGGATTGAGACCCACGACACACAAAGCCCCCCTCCAGTAACTGAAATAAGAAATGAGGCGACGCGCCCCTAGAACACCAAAAAGAAAGGAGTCAGACGCAAGCGCCACATAGCACACGAAACGGTACGCACACACAAAAAGAGGATTCAGACCCACGACACACAAACACCCCCTCCACTAACAGAGATAAAAAAAGTGAGGCAACGCGCCCCTTGCACACAAAAAAAAAGAAGTCAGACGCGAGCGCCACACAAACCCATTGCACATGAAACATACACAAAAAGGAGGATTCAGACCCACGACCACACTAACATAAATAAGAAATGAGACACAAAGCCCCAATACTGAACGAACCGTCCGTATTAAACATACGTCATCTGAACACGTTCAAATTATGCAGCATAGATCGATCTCATTACACTGATGCACTATTAACCGTTCAACCACAGAAAAGGCTTCATATTAAACATACAAAAACGGGCAAGGCTCAATACAAACAATGAACGCCGTAAACTGCAACGGGCTTCTCACACAGCACAGGCAAATCGATTACAGCTCCAGAATAGCACGTCCCAAATACTGCACATACAACGACGCGCCTCTCAAACGGCACAAGCAAAAGATACACATCAAGGACATCAACGACAGACACCTGCTAAACGATTGCGCCAGTTAGCTGACAACGCGTTCAATAAGGAGTCCACTATTCATGAAAATTCATTGGATTAATGAATGTCATTTGCAATCATTGTCATTCACTTAACTTCCCTGAACAAACAACTGGCAATACAAGTAATGAATTTCCATGTTGTTGTCAAAAGGGTCAAATTACACTGCCTCCTTTACATTCATATCCTGCATATCTACAGAATGATACGGCTCGAGATTTTAGACAGTGCTTAACTATTGCTCCACATCCAATGCGCTCAGCTATTGTTCAGTCCACCTTAAAATATGCGGACAATTGGCATTGCGTTGATGAATAATAATATTCCCTTTAGAGGAAAGGTACTTTTTATTAGGAGGAGATTTTACACAGTGCTTAGCTATTGCTCCACATGTCATGCGTTCAGCTATTGTTCAGTCCACCTTAAAATACGCCGACAACGTCATACATAAACAACAAGAGACCGGACTACAATACATATACAGGCGCGAGACCTGATTGGTGTTAATACGAAGAAACGAACAGTCCGCATATTAACAGTGAGTGCGATCCTCCTTATTACCCTTTAGAGGAAAGGTACTTTTATTAGGAGGAGATTTTAGACAGTGCTTAGCTATTGCTCCACATGCCATGCGTTCAGCTATTGTTCAGTCCACCTTAAAATACGTCGACGACGTCATACATAAACAACAAGAGACCGGACTACAATACATATACAGGCGCGAGACCTGATTGGTGCTAATACGAAGAAACGAACAGTCCGCATATTAAAAGTGAGTGCGATCCTCCTTATTACTTATCCATATTCCTAACGATAAAGATCAAACAAGTCATAAATTCACGATCACGGGTACAGAACGAGACGGCTCGAGTAACGGGACCACAAACACGAACCCGCATCAAAAAAAAAAAGAAACGTCGGCGCCTACAACACGCTTCTAAAACCGCGGAACAAAAAATGTTACGCAGACAATTGGCATTGCTTTCAAAAGATACAATTGGTACAAAACATGCGATTTCCAGATCCCGAATATAACAATTGGTTATTACAACTGGGAGATAGTACACTCACCAATACAGATGTACTTCACCCAGATATTATTACAATTCCTCAACCCTTTATCTGCGACGACTTACTTACGGAGATATTTGGAACAGCGGTCTCATTACACCAAATACCCCTTTTAACACAACGAACAATATTATGTCCAAAACATATTAATGTTGATCACATTAATAACCAGGTCATTTCATTACTTCCTGGAGAGGCACACCTCTTTCTAAGCTCTGACAAAGTTGACTCTGATGACGACAATGATCATCTTAATTTCCCCTTACAATATTTGAACACTATTAACCCAGCGTCTACACCATCACACACAATGTTATTCAAGCAACAGTTCTTACAAGATCACATGCTAACAATACTGTTCTAATTCCTAGAATTGACCTTGCAAGTTCTGACCTGGAATTACCTTTTACACTTAAACGGAAACAATTCCCCATTAAACCTGCCTTTGCCATGACCATCAACAAATCACAAGGACAAACCATGGACAAGGTTGGCATGTACCTATCTGAGCCCGTTTTTGGACATGGACAACTTTATGTGGCCTTCTCACAAGTTCGACTTTCACGTCAAGGACGAGACACCATCTTTACTACTAATGTTGTTTACAAAGAAATTTTCCAATAAACCTTTACACTGTGCCAAACACTTTATTGTTTGCTTCCTATCTGCGTCATCTACACCTTCACACTATGCTATATCTCATTCACATCACGCTCTTTGTAATTTCCCAACACCAGGGGTTGGCGAGCGAAGCGAGCAGGGGGCGGAGCCCCCCTAGTACAATCAGATTGTGATTCAGAAAACGAATGCCATGAATGTAATTACCACCATCTACATACTGTCAAATAAACGAAACACACGCCGTAGCGCAACAGCTGTGAAAACGGAGCTTCACAAAAAAACAGATCCTTAACAAATTGTTATTGGTATATTTTCGATCCGTTTAAAAAGGTTTTCTTTTCTTCTTAATAAAAAATTAAAAGCAGTACTTCGCCGCAACAAAGCGCGAGAATTTGGCTATATATATCTACTTCTCGCAATTAAAAGAGGGCACGTAGCCGATGTTAGACGACTTAATGACCAAGCATAAGCGTTACCTGCCAGGTAACCACCCATACAATCAGATTGTGATTCAGACTAGGAATGCAATGAATGTAATTACCCCAATCTACATACAAGGCGAAAGTCTTGCAACATTCAAAGATGATGGTTTGGGATAAGTACACCATGGAACATAAAAGAGCTTATGAAACCTTGAACTGAAAAAAGCAAGATCTCAGAGATCATAAAAAAAAAAAAAAGAGATAATGTCGTTTTACTCGCTGTAGATTTTAGTCAAATATTACCAGTTATTCCACGAAGGAGACCAGCAGATGAACTCAACGCGTGTTTAAAATCCATGCTTCTCCCACGGTCGGTTATATGTCACGTGTTCTCTGGTAGGTACACCAAAAAAATGTATACATTTAAGCATGTAATGGGCAAAGAAAATATGAGGTATACCCGAAGGCACTGCAGTAGTACTCAATGTAACTTTACTTCTTAAACGTTAATGTTTTACTGTTTAATAATTTATACGCTTCTTATATGTTGTTCAAATTCTTTTATCAAAATACCAGTGACAGCGCAATGCACGATAACATGGAGTGAATACACTATACGCATCCGCCCACGGCCGCCCTGGTGTGCGCAGAGAGGAGTTGATTCTACAATAAAATAAAATAAAGATAAAAAGAGTAATACAATCATCACCCATAAAGCGGATAGCAGACGTGACGTACTATATGTGTACCAGATTTTCAAGTCAATAGGTGAAACGGTTTTGCGAGCTACAGGTGATTTAAAATCCTGGACAGACAAACGAATAGCCACGGTAGCAAATTATAGAAGAAGATTTTACTGTTTAATAATTTATATTTATATGAAAATGTGCTTCTTATATATTACTTCATATTCTCATATGATAATGATGTTAATGTTGTTTATATTGATTTCTATGTTATGTAAGTGCATGTATGTGTGTATATGTATGTGTGTATGTATGTATGTGTATATATATATATATATATATATATATATATATATATATATATATATATATATATATGATTGATAGATAGATAGATAGATACTTTATTAATCCCAATGGTAAATTCACATTCTTCACCAGCAGCACACTGATACAATAAATAATATTAAATTAAAGAATGATAATAATACAGGTGAAAAAAACAGACAATAACTATGTATAATGTTAAATATTAACGTTTACCCCCCCTGGTGGAATTAAAGAGTCGCATAGTTTGGGGGAGGAACGATCTCCTCAATCTGTCTGTGGAGCAGGACAGTGACAGCAGTCTGTCACTGAAGCTGCTCTTCTGTCTGGAGATGACATTATTTAGTGGATGCAGTGGATTCTCCATAATTGATAGGAGCCTGCTGAGCGCCCTTCGCTCTGCCACAGATGTTAAACTGTCCAGCTCCATGCCAACAATAGAGCCTGCCTTCCTCACCAGTTTGTCCAGGCGTGAGGCGTCTTTCCTCTTAATGCTGCCTCCCCAGCACACCACTGCGTAGAAGAGGGCGCTCGCCACAACTGTCTGATAGAACATCTGCAGCATCTTATTGCAGATGTTGAAGGAAGCCAGCCTTCTAAGGAAGTATAACCGGCTTTGTCCTTTCTTGCACATCGCATCAGTATTGGCAGTCCAGTCTAATTTATCATCCAGCTGCACTCCAGATATTTATAGGTCTGCACCATCTGCACACAGTCACCTTTGATGATCACTGGGTCTATGAGGGGTCTGGGCCTCCTAAAATCCACCACCAGCTCCTTGGTTTTGCTGGTGTTCAGGTGTAGGTGGTTTGAGTCGGACCATTTAACAAAGTCATTGATTAGGTCCCTATACTCCTCCTCCAGCCCATTCCTGATACAGCCCACGATAGCAGTGTCATCAGCGAACTTTTGCACATGGCAGGACTCCGAGTTGTATTGGAAGTCCGATGTATATAGGCTGAACAGGACCGGAGAAAGTACAAGTCCCTTGTGGCGCTCCTGTGTTGCTGACCACAATGTCAGACGTGCAATTCCCAAGACGCACATACTGAGGTCTGTCTTTAAGATAGTCCACGATCCATGCCACTAGGTATGAATCTAATCCCATCTCTGTCAGCTTGTCCCTAAGGAGCAGAGGTTGGATTGTGTTGAAGGCGCTAGAGAAGTCTAGAAACATAATTCTTACAGCACCACTGCCTCTGTCCAAGTGAGAGAGGGATCGGTGTAGCATATAGATGATGGCATCTTCCGCTCCCACCTTCTCCTGATATGCAAACTGCAGAGGGTCAAGGGCGTGTTGAGCCTGTGGCCTAAGGTGGTGAAGCAGCAGCCTCTCCATGGTCTTCATCACATGTGATGTCAGAGCAACAGGCCGAAAGTCATTCAGCTCACTAGGACGTGATACCTTTGGGACTGGGGTGATACAAGATGTTTTCCAAAGCCTCGGGACTCTCCCCTGTTCCAGGCTAAGGTTGAAGATGCGCTGTAGAGGGCCCCCCAGCTCCGATGCACAGACCTTCAGCAGTCGTGGCGATACTCCATCTGGACCCGCTGCTTTGCTGGCACGAAGTCTCCTCAGCTCTCTGCTCACTTGCGCTGTTGTAATTATGGGTGGGGATGTCTTTCCTATGCTGGTATCAGCAGAAGGATGTGTGGAGGGTGCAGTACTCCGAGGTGAGAGTGAGAGTGGGTTAGGGTGGGTCAAACCTGTTAAAAAAGTTGTTCATTTGGTTTTGCTCTCTTCACGTCTCTCTCAATGGTGGTACCCCGCTTCGAGCTGCAGCCAGTGATGATCTTCATCCCATCCCACACTTCCTTCATGCTGTTATTCTGCAACTTCTGCTCCAGCTTTCTCCTGTACTGCTCCTTCGCCGCCCTGAGTTGGACTCGGAGTTCCTTCTGCACGCGCTTGAGCTCATGCTGATCACCGTCTTTAAAAGCCCTTTTCTTCTGATTCAAAAGGCCCTTGATGTCACTTGTAATCCATGGCTTGTTGTTAGCATAGCAGCGTACTGTTCTTACTGGAACTACAATGTCCATACAGAAGTTGATGTAGTCAGTAGTGCAGTCAACAACTTCCTCAATGTTCTCACTATGAGATCCCTGCAGGATATCCCAGTCTGTATTTCCAAAACATTCTCTCAGAGTATTCTCAGCTTCCGGAGTCCACTTCCTGAATGATCGTGTGGTTACAGGTAGGACTCTAACTTTTGGTTTATAGTGAGGCTGAAGCAGAACCAGGTTATGATCTGCTTTCCCAAGCGCAGGCAGCGGGGGTGGCGCTGTATGCGTCTTTAACGTTTGCATAAAGTAAATCAATAGTCTTATTTCCCCGGGTGTTACAGTGCACATACTGGGAGAATGCAGGTAATGTTTTGATGTATGTATATATATGATATATGTGTGTATGTATATATATATATGACAGCAACAGTCATAACAATGACAACACAATTACCCTAAGTTCTTGTCTATAAGCCGCGGCTTATCTAAGGAAAAAAGTTGTGAAATTGAAAAAATAGAATATCGGCTTATACATAAGTCCGGCTTATACAGTAATCCCTCCTCCATCGCGGGGGTTGCGTTCCAGAGCCACCCGCGAAATAGAAACCATATGTTTATATGGTTATTTTTATATTGTCATGCTTGGGTCACAGATTTGCGCAGAAACACAGGAGGTTGTAGAGAGACAGGAACGTTATTCAAACACTGCAAACAAACATTTGTCTCTTTTTCAAAAGTTTAAACTGTGCTCCAATGACAAGACAGAGATGACAGTTCTGTCTCACAATTAAAAGAATGCAAACATATCTTCCTCTTCAAAGGAGTGTGTGTCAGGAGCACAGAATGTCACATAGATAGAGAAAACAATCTCCAGCAAACAAATCAATGGTGCTGTTTGGCTTTTAGGTATGCGAAGCACCGCGGCACAAAGCTGTTGAAGGCGGGCAGCTCACACCCCCTCCGTCAGGAGCAGAGAGAGAGATAGAGAGAGACAGAGTTTGTTTTTCAGTCAAAAATCATACGTGCCCTTTGAGCTTTTAAGTATGCGAAGCACTGTGCAGCATGTCGTTTCAGGAATCAGCTTTACAAAAGATAGCAACGTGAAGATAATCTTTCAGCATTTTTTAGACGAGCGTCCGTATCGTCTAGGTGTGCGAACAGCCCCCCCGCTCAATCCCCATACGTCAGGATCACAGATAGTCAGCGCAAGAGAGAGAGAAAAGTAAGCAATCTAGCTTCTCAGCCATCTGCCAGTAGCGTCCCTTGTATGAAATCAACTGGGCATACCAACTGAGGAAGCATGTACCAGAAATTAAAAGACCCACTGTCCGCAGAAATCCGCGAACCAGCAAAAAATCCGCGATATATATTTAAATATGCTTACATATAAAATCACAATTTAAATGACCGCTACGCGCGCGTGTTGACTCGGCGACGCCCAGAGCAGAAAGAACGCGCTCCGGCCGCTCCAACCGCGCCATGCGGGGAGTGAGAGAGACGCCAATATCTCACACTCTCTCCCCCCTTAAAGAAATTAAATGGGTGCGAGTGAGACCACTGACCTCCCTCCCTTCTATTAGTTATAGGTTATAGTACGTTCGGCTTATCCATGAGTCCGGCTTATCTATGAGAAGATTTTATTTTAAAAATTCGTATGATTTTTGGTCTCCGGCTTATACACGAGTCCGGCTTATAGACAAGAACCTAGGGTACATTGACAATCATGTTACGTTATTTTTAAAATATTTCCTTTACTTTTTCATAACCTCTTTAACACACTACTTCTCCGCTGTGAAGCGTGGGTATTTTGCTATGACAAAATAAACTACATGATTAAAGTGGAAATTTCGAGATTAAAGTTGACATTTCGTGCTTTTTCCCCACTGTGTGCCTATTTTTTTTCTCTGTACCCTAATAAGCTTTCATATGACACTCAGGCAGTCCGCTACAAGTCGCCTTTTCACGCCGACTTTGATATGTGACAACTTCTTTTTTATTTCGGCACTGTGCGACTTTGTGAACTTGAGCTTTTGAGTTTCTCCGACACTATGTCACTCGATCAGCTTTCCTTTGTTGATTATACCACTGTTTAAACCAACAAATAGTATATTTTTCCTTTGCCTCCACTTGGTATTCGCTGAAATTCTTATATTTTCCCCCGTGCTTTTCCCATTGTCTTTTCACAGAAGGCTATTTATATCGATTTGTATATTCAAAGAGCCATAATTCTGGATGGAGTTGGGGTGGGACACAAGGCGCGTGCACGTGTGTTACTTTTCACGCTGATCGGGATTTATGTAGTGGAAGAACGTGAAAGTTTGCGTACACACAGATTCCTGCATCTGGATTTTTCTGTGCGTACGCACATTCCCGCTTTTGTGCTTACGCCATGTTATAGTGTGAGTTCTACGCACGGCTTTATACATGAGGCCCCAGGTTTGTACCTTAGCTGGGTTATTCACCTTAACCTTGTTATGCGTGTGCACATATACACATTCTATGTTTCTCTGACTGAAGAAAAATTTAACATTTTTGTAAAAATTAACATTTAACCACCCTCCATTTATGCCTTGCTTTCTTGTTCAAGAGTTCATTTTAAGATAACTGCTGGAATCTACTGTCTTTTGGCTTTTCGTAATTTTGAACATGTCTTCTTAACTCTCGATTGCTAAAACTGAAAAGATTTTTGTTTGTTTTCAAGTCATTTTTCATAGCTCATATGACAGAGAAATATTATTCCTCACTGGACCTTCTCTAAAGCTGTTTGTTTGTTTGTTTATTTATGTATTTATATGTTTGGGGTTTTTTTTTTGTAATATGGAGACCATAACTCTTAACAAGCTAGGATTTTCATAGCTAAAGCATAACCTCTTTGGATTTGTACTTGGCACATTGCACCCAAACTTCTACTGGCCATTTTAATAACTGCTGTACCTTGTATATGGACAGAGACAGGTCTACCAAGATTCTTAAGATCTTCTTTTAAAGGTGTACTTTCAAGTTCTAGCCAAACCCCCCAAAGCACTTTGTGTATTCAGATCTAACACTTTTACTTTAACTGTCATCCACCCATTATCTGCTAAAATCTTAATACTGCCCAGGTCCAACTGCAGCAATTGTGCTGACCCTTGGGGATCTACTATTCCACCTAGTTTAGTGTTTTCAGAAAATGGAACCAACTTTGAAGGAACTTGCTAGTTAGATTTCTGTTTAGATCATTTTATTTAAATAAAAAAGAGCAGCTGTCATAACACTGATCACAAAATAACCCATTACTTTCTGTACTTGACCATCCAAATAGTGCATATTGAACTCCCAGTCACTAGCCTGTTATATCATCTTATGAAAAGCTTTATTTGAAAATGAAGGTAAATATTATATTACTAGACAAAGAGCCCGTTTCGACAACGTAAGATGAAATGGGCACGAGTTTGTGTCAGCAGTGTATGAAGAACAAATGATAAGTAACGAAGAAGTTGTTTTGTAATGATTGTAGTCCGCTTTACACATTACTGTACACAGTGGCGTAGCGTGGGTGTCAGCCGCCCGGGGCGGAGGAAAATTCCGCCGCCCCCTTATTTAGGTATGGTTCAAATTTTTACAAGATATTATTATTATTTATTGTGAAATTTTGCCACCCCCTAAAAGTGCCGCGCGGGGCGGGCCGCCCCCACTACGCTACACCACTGACTGTACAGGCTTGTACTGTTAGGTGATGAATTTTCCAGGCCTATAGTATAATATTGAATGATGAATGTTCCAGTACAATATGTAATAGTAATAAGTATAAGCACCACAAACCTGATATAGGTGTATTGAATGAATGCGTAATTGAATCAGAATGCATAATAAGGCCTCGAGCTGTAGTTGAAATCGCCTTTCAGGCCTCTAGATCGTTAATCGAAGTCGCCTTTCACTTTGAATTTTTGAGGCTGTAAATCCGCCGCCTGCCGCGATGTTGGGATTGGATGCCGGTCTCGTAAGGTTTTTCGGGCAGCTGCGCAGAAGGCAACTGTGCATTCGGCTTCGGACGGACGTGAGTGTGTGAGTGAGTGAGGAGGCAGGCGAATTATGTATTAAGATTATATATGCTTCTCGGGTAAAATGCTTTTGTTGTTTCATCATAGAATTTGAATATACAAGTGAAAATGATCTCCCCATCTAAAACTGTGTTGACTCTGTACACTTATACCTGATATGTGTTTTTCAGTCTTTAATAATTGTTTCCATTAATTTGCCAGTGGTATACTGTATGTTAAACTTACTGCCTATTGTTAGTTGGATACAATGACCTTTTTTCTGTAATGGGACAACAGCTGCTTGCTTTCAGTTCTTAGGAATTTACCCAAAGTGCAGTAATCTCTAGAAAATTGTGCATTAACAGTTTACATATGTAAGCACCAACTTACTCTTAGATAAATGTTATCTAATCCCAGATTATTTATTTTTTAATTTGAGACAGAATACAAAATGTAACATGGTCTATACCACATGATAATTTGGAGAAGAGTTAGTCCAAATTTAGACAACATAATAAGTAGGCTTTAGGAGCCTATGAATAAAAAGGTACTGAAATATCTGCAAGGCTTCTCTTGTAACTGGTGTTTTGTTAAAGACAATGGATACTTCTCCGTTTACATCCACTATGCTTTGATGTGAATGTGGGTACTTTGTGATACCACCTTCCTTTAGGTATACCGCATGTATAATTTGTGAGATATCCGCAGCAGTAAGTCTGGCTTAAAGTGATAAATGTAGACTGGGTTTCTTTATCACTGGTTAAAACACATAATAATGCCACGTAGTATTAAAATGGAACAATGCTAACCGCAATAATTTGACCCTTTGATACAATGCTTTGTTTGTCATTTGAAAATCTGTGACCACCACAGCACAAGACTGACTTCTATTGCTGGACATTAGATTTAAAAAAATAAAAGACCATGGCAAAGAACTGAGGATGAAGCAATGTCCCCTAAAGATTTAAATGAGTGGTTATCACCTTCAGGCCTAGGTGACTATCATGGCTGCAGGTTTTTACACCAACCAACTGCACAAACCGTGCATCATTCTTACTATTACTCTCACTGTTTAATTGTCTGGCATACAGATATTTCTAAGAAATGATTAAATATTTTACTCTTCTGGCCTTTATTGATTATATTTCTTTTGCCGCTTTCTTTTTAATTTCCCCTTTTCTGTAGTTTGCTCCCTTTAAAGTATTTAAATGTTGGTAATTAATAATGAGTAGTGCATACACAGGTGCAAACAACACTGAATACTAAAGAGGAGCAATGACTTCACTTTCATTTTCATGTTTTGGCACATTAAGAAATGCCAAATTAACTTAAATTATGGCAAAAATAGAACATTCAGAATTTCTTGGGATAAAACGAAAGAACCGTTTCTTTCAGTGGTTCATGTCACCACTTTACAATTTGTTTTTCAAACTAATGCCTACAATAAACCACATCTTTCTACTCTCATTCAGAGGGCATTGTAGCAATGTACATAGGCAGGAAAATAATAGAATTTCAAAATATAATAGTGCTTTGTTCATTTTCTGATTTGCATAATTTCTTGTGAATTTACATTTTTTCAGACTTAGTTCTGAAAGTGCTAAATGGAAATTTCATTGTTCTACTTACTTATGAAAAATTGAATTCTTGCCATAGGCTTTTAATCTAGTTTAGAAAAATGCTGATAGGTAAATAAAGTGCAGATTTCTCGCATTTATAGGCATTTCTCTAGGAAAGAAAAGATGAGAAAATGTTCATTTAACTATTCTGCAACTTCAAGATATTTGTTTTCTTGTGTCAATCCAAAAATGCTGCACACTTTTCATTGATATTTTCCTGCTGATATTTATTAATATTTGTATGTAAATGGGGTCTTGTTTTGGGCTTTGCACCCATGTCTGCTTTGTAAATGTCAGATTTAAAAGAAAATATGAAATTAGTTAAATTTATAAAACTAGTATTTATAAAGCCAGTCAATTTTTGAAAGTAACCTTTCCTAATTTAAAATAAATTTAAATAAAATGAAAACTAGCTGTAGTGGCTCTCTAGTTTCTAGTAACATTTTTGCTTTCCATTTTACAGGAGGCATTTGTATGTCTGCACTAGCAAACTGGAAGGAAATGTTTGATATTGTATTATTGTGGAAGCCACAAAAACTTTGTATTTCTCACAGTTTTTCTTTTTTTTTAACAAATTTTTATTTAAAGAGCTTCTGTAAAAAGCCAAAATAAACTTCTGTCTTTGTACTTTAATTGGGTATAAGGAAGTCAAGGTCTACTCTTACTGTTTCCCCTAAGAGCTGGTCCACTTACTACAGAAACATCTATGTGGCCTTTGGTTCACCAAGGGGCCTCTTCACCCTGTAAGCTCACTCACAGACACACCTCTTGGCATGAAAGGGCACTTTTAGACACTTGCTTATCACCCTAATTGGGACAGAGCATTGACAGACAGGAGCCTAAATATCACTGAAGTATGGTCGTATTAAATGTTCAGGCTTAAGCAATATAGATCTAAAACAATGTTGTAGAGAGATAAGCTTCATGAGTTAAAACAGTTAAATATAAAAGGATGCATTCCCAAGAGAGCATACAGCAGATATGGGAAGATGGGCATGGCTATTTGCTCCTTTTTTTATACCCTGGATTGTGACTGTAAATTTTCTGATGTTTATGAGAGGCTGCATTTTTATCCTAGTGAGCCTTGGGCAGATGTCGGTTTCCATATTACTAAAGCATACTGTACATGTTTACATTAACTGCTAATGGTTACAATACATTTTCATTAGTCTTCCCATTATTTATTATGTCATCTAGTCTTTTGCCTAGTGATAGTGAAGTTGAAGTTCATCATATAAAAAAGATATGTGCGTGGCTTTTTTTTTTTGGTTTTTCTTGGTCATCTTCAAGCTGCTAGTGAAGCAAGCAAGGTCACCCTGCTTTGCCTTGGCACAATAGTTACCCTCTTGCTCATGTGTAAGAATCTAGCTCACATGAATTTGAATGTCATTGATAAAAATTAAGTTTATAGTATATTTGTGAAAGTTTGGATCCATTTCTTATTCAGCCTTTAATCTTGCAAAATTTGCTTGTTTTTAGGTGCACATAGTAAGAGACAAAATCACAAAACCAGGAGCTAAATTGTGGAAGAAAGGAGAGGGGCTGCCAAACTTTGATAACAACAATATTCGTGGATCTCTCATCATCACATTTGATGTGGAATTTCCAAAAGAGCATCTCACTGAAGAGCAAAGGCAAGGTATGTTGATGGATACAGGTCTGATTACTATTCACTTCAGTGGAAATGGATAGAATAAAATTCTGCCGAGTGTGAATGCTGAAGGTCTTCCTGACAAATGTGCTGGCTTAGCACGTAGTCATTTTATTTTTTTTGGAAGAGTTTGTTCTAAGCTCTGATGATTTAATAATTAGTCTTCAAAAATGACTAATTACAAGATTAAATACAACTGCTTTTATACCTTAGGAGTTGGTCTAGTGAAAAAATAAATCTAATTCAGAATAAATGTGTTCACTAAAAATGCACATCTGCATTATTTACTTACCAGTAATGGCAGCGTGCAGTGAATACATTAGACTTGAGCATTCATAGTTTTCATTCTCTTTCTCTCTACATTTAGCATTGGTTTGCTCAGAGGTTGATGTGCTTGCTGCTTCCTGAGCAGCTCTTCTTTTCACCACCCTAGCGGCCCGCTTCTTCTCTTCTTCCATCGGCATCTTTTCCCATTAAAACTGATTAAGTCAGTTTTTCTGTTATAATAGTACATTTTTCTTAATTTTTCACTTAAGCTGGCATTTAAGTCTTCAATCTGCCTCAAGAATGAGTTAAGATATGAAGAAGTAAGGGAAATGACGGCGAAGGTGGTAGGGATGAGAATGGTGCCTGTACACATGCGCCGCACAGCTGCCCTGCTGCCCGCTGCTGAGAGTTGATTCTACAATAAAATAAAAAGAGTAATAAAAATAATCACCCCGAAAGCGGACAGTAGAGGTCACGTAGTATATGTTTACCCAATTTCTAGTCAATAGGTCAAAGGGTTTGAGAGCTACAGGTGATTTAAAATCTCGGACAGACAAACGGACAGCCATGGTAGCGTATTATATAAGAGGATTTCACAATATAAATTACGAGAGACAATCTTCTCAGTTAATTTATTTGTAAGTCTGTATGCAACTCAAAGACACTTTTAATTGTTTGAATGTTTTGCTATAAAGAAGCACCATGAGTAATTGACTTGCACATGCTTTAAAGCACTTTTTCATTCCTTACGTATAATAAATATAGGCTAGATTTTGAAAACTAAACATTTTTAATTAGTTAAAAGATCAATTGCAAAATAAATACTAATGTGTTGCATTTTAAACTTTTTAAACACTGTACAAAAATGCTTAGCTGGACCAAGTACTAAACACAGGGGATCCAATAATTTTAAAGGTTAATAACGGCAACTTTTTATTCTTGTGTTTGTTTAACCAAATAAAAATGTGATCTTGTGACAAAAATACCTCTGTTTTTGAGGGGGAAAAGATATTCAATTTAAACATATTTTGAAATAATTGTATTGGAATAAAAGCCTGTAGTTTTTATATTATGGAGGCTTATAAACTTCATATTATTTGTGTGGTTCATGTGTTGTTTCATTATCTTCTGAGGAATCCCCCACACCCGTGTATGCACACATTACTCAATCCTGCTTAACAGACTGTAAACAAAGGTCACTTTCTGATTTGTTTTCTTTCTTACGGAGTAGTTTAAAAAGCTAGTAGTTTCCGGTTGGATCTCAGACTGCTGATGACAAAGGTGGACACTGCTTTTACCCAGAATGCATTTCATCTCTTGACCTGGATTTGCAAGCATATTCGATAATAATAATAAAAAAAAAACAGTTCAAGTGAAGAAATACGCACACACTATGAGAGTTACCAGTATGGGGTACCCAGCATAGCCTTATAGATCATATAGGTTCCCTGTGGTGGTTTTTACCTTGCAAATAATGAAAATTCACTTTATTTGCATACAGTATATAACAATATACAGCAGTTGATTCTTTGAACAGTTTAGTAATCTTTATTGCTACATATAGTTGCTTATTCAGTTCTTACATTGGGTACCTGTATTTTCTGATTAGTCCATTTTAATAATTTGTACATCTAAAGATGTCAGTGCAGCAATGGATTTGATATCTTTAAGAACGTATAACTGACCTTTTTTATTTGCATTCTACGTCATTCTCATTTTAGGCATCAGAAACCTGTTGAAGCAGACATCCATACAGAAGGTTTACAACGGTCTTCAAGGATATTGACCAACTGTGAAAGAGACTGTGCATTTAAGGAAGGGATCATAAAAGAACATCATGGGGTTATATTTATTAATGAATTTGTTTGTATTCTTTGAATTTTTGTTTTGTTTTTTTATTTTGGGTGGGGGGGTGGTATCGGTAATCTTTACAGTAGACATTTATTCTGTTTTCCAGCAATCAGTTTATACCAGTAGGAATGAATGAGCAATGTTTTGTAAAGAAAAAATTGTAAATTTGTAAGAGCTGAACTGGACTTTACTGGTTTTCTTATGTAGCCAGTTCCACTCCAGCTCCAGACTACATCTCAGGGCTTTAATTCTTAGCAATGTCACAACTTTATGGCTAAAGTGGGTGATAGTTTCCTTAGGGTGAGTAGGTAACATAAACCAATTGTTGCTGTTGTTTTGGGTTTTTTTTCCCCTTTTTCCAGTTACAAACATACCCTCAAACATTAAGTTATGAAATCAACTGCAGCCTACTTTGATTTTTCTACATTAAATGTGTTTTTATTTTTATTTTTATTTACTTTATGCTAATTTTTATCTGTGGTAATGCTGTTTTTAAGTGCATTCTTTTCAAGGCTTCCAAAATGCATGGACAGGGAGCCTTAAAAGGAAACTTTAAGCCCCAATTTTGAATTTTCCACAGTTATAATCTGCTTGGTCAGCCCAGGAAATTAAATAACTGCATGGCTTGCCCTCAGTCTTTTATGTACAGATCTCAGATTTACCCCATCTTCTAATATTGTTTATTCATTAATTTAAAAGGACATTTTCTTTCTCAAGAACTGCAAACATTGAAGCCTTGTTGTGAGTTAAGAAGAAAGAACATGCTTTCTTTTTAACAGTACTAATATTGTAATTCACAGTTCACACTGTAATTAAAATGTTTCAGATATTCTCAGTTGTATGGTCTCTTTTTCAAAGTTTGCAGGGCATGGCTGGTTTTCAGTGCAGGATGTTTTAATACTGTACTTCATAGAATTTTGAATGACATGTTTACTGGGAAAATTTTGGAAGTTGAATGATGTCACAGCATGGTTACTTATAATTGCACATTTACCCTAGAGTTGCATACTACATTGTTGCATTAAATTTCTTTACATACACTTTATAATTGATAGAATGGAGCTGAGGACTGCAGTCCTGCTGTTTACATTGAAATGACAGTTGCTATGAAGTGATGTGATATTATTTCTGTTTAGTTTTGAAATCTGAGAATGTTTAATTTTCTGTGTTTTGGCAGGAGTTCCATAAAAAATGAAAATAAAATTTAAAATCTAATTTACTGAAACTCTTTTGCAGATGATCCAAAATATTTGTTATCTCTGTAATACTATAAACTGTGCTTGTGGGGGTGCAGCTAAGTTCAAGGAGCTGTGAGTGGACACAATCAGTTAGAGTTTAAATAATGGGGGGCAGTCTGGTCAGTGAAAAATGAAGAGATATGGCTAACATGTACACAGATGTAGAGTCACTGAAAAAATTATTAGGAACCGTGGGGCCTCCTATTGCTCTCAAAACAGCTTCAATTCTTTGTGGCATGAATTCCACAAGAATGCTGGAAATATTTTTTTTTTAGATTCTGGTCCATGTTGACTTGATTGGATCATGAAATATTTTTCGGTTTTGTCATCTGCACATGACATGCTGCAAATGTTCCCTTCTACCACATCACAAAGGTGTTCTGTTAGATTCATATCTGGTGAGTGGGAAGGGTACTGAAGAACAAGAAGCTCATTGTCATGTTCATGAAGCCACTTTGAGATTACTTTGTTTTGTGACACGGTGTATTATCATGCTGGAAAGAAGCCATTAGAATATGGGGAAAACTGTGGCAGTGAATGGCTCTGCATTGTTAGCAATAGTCCTCAAATAGGCTATGGCTTTCGAGCAATGATTGGTTGGTACTGATGGAGTGTACAAAGAAAACATTCCCCACACCACAACCACTACCACCAGCAGCAGCAGCAGCCTGGACTGTTGACACAAGGCAGGTTGGGTGCATGGATTCTCGCTACTGGCACCATGATCTAACCCTACCATCTGTGTGCCTCAGCAGAAACTGAGATTCATCGGGCCAGACTAGGTTTTTCCATTCTTCAACTGTCCAGTTTTACTGAGCCTGTGCCCACTGTAGCTGTTTTTGGCTTACAGGTGTGGAACCCGACATGGTCTTCTGCTGTTGTTGACCATCAGGTTTATGGTTTGATGTATTATGCATTCTGAGATGATTTTCTGCTCACCACAGTTGTATGGAGTGGTTACCAGAGTTCCTGTAGCCTTTCTGTCAGCTGGAACCAGCCTCGCCGTTCTGTTCCTGACCTTTTTCATCAATAAGGCATTTCCATTTACTCAACTGCCACTCACTGGATGTTTTTTTTTGTTTTTAACACCATTCTGAGTAAACTCTAAAGACTGTTTTGCATGAATATCCCATGAGATCAGTAGTTAAAGAAATACTCAATCCAGCCTATCTGGTGGCAACAGTCACACAACATTTGAAATCGCTGAGATCACATTTTTTCCCCATTGTGGTGTTTGATGTGAATATTAACTGAATCACCTGGCCATGATCCGCATGGTTTTGCATATTGTCACATGATTGACTGATTAGATAATTGCATGTATAACCAGGTGTACAGGTGTTCCTAATAAACTGTCCACTTAGAATACAAGATTTTACTCATCATTTGTTTCCATATTGTAATCAATGTTATTTCATAGTATAAAGTCGTGCAGACAAAAAAGAAAAAATTTGGATGTGCATATCTGACACAAAGTTTTCTTTCTTTCTATCTGTCTTTCTTTGCAATTCCAAATAAATCTTTCAAATCATTGCATCAGGGGTTTACACAATGGTGATTACTGGTTGGAGTACTAATTTATTTTTTTCTGCTTTATACAAGTATATGCATTGGCTTTCCTTCTTGTGGCCAGAACAGTCCCATATAGGCTATTTGTTCAATTATTCTTTTGAAAATGATATACTATGTGTACTGTAAAAAATAATGGAACAGTCATAAACACTTTCTCACACCAGCATGATCTTTTTTCTCCTTGTAGATTCTGCTGTTCAGGCAATGTGCTCAATTCATATGCCTTTCAGAAGGGAAAACAGGAATTCAGTCAGGAGCAGGATGTATGGTACAGCAGCAATACCAGGTATGTTTGCCTGAATGAATGGGTTGGGGGGAATAAAAGTTGGCAGAAGTGTTTGGAGTGGGGGGGGGGGGGTTCTGAGAGGGGGGGGGGATGGGGAACTTTGTTGGGAGCATGTTGGAGCTGGATGGAAAAAGCAGTATTACACAGACCTCTATTGTGAGGTGTTTTCAGGTGTGTTATACAATGAATAGACCGGAATAATTCATTTTTGTTTTATTTGTTTGAAAAGTTTATTTTTCTAGGGAGATGCAAAATAGTTAACTTTCTTAAACCTTTCATACTTTACTGTACCATTTTGTAAGCCTGCTTAATGCTGAGCAGGCTTGTGGGGGGACTTTGTCTATCCCAGGAAAAAAAAATACAGGGAGATTCTAATGGGTGGGGCCCGGGTTATTACAGTGCATTCCGTTATTATTTTCACCCCTTGTAAAAATTAGTAAGAAGGGTTAGAAGAAATCACTGTTTACTGAAGAACCGTCATCTTGCACTAAAAAAATGAGAAACATCTGACTTTTAATTAAAACATGTTCATTCAAAGAAAAACAAAGCCCTCATCAAGAAATAAATATTTTAACAAAAACACATGTGCCACACTTGTTGGCACCCCTGCATTTAATACTTTGCACAACCGCCCTTTGCCAGTATAACAGCACGGAGTCTTCTCTTGTAACCTTTTATAAGGTTGGAGAATACACAGCATGGCATCTGAGACCATTCTTCATTACATAATCTCTCCAGTTCATCCAGGGTCCTAGGCCCTCTCCTGTGTACTCTCCTCTTCAGCTCACTCCACAGGTTTTCAATGGGGTTCTGGTCAGGGGACTGAGATGGCCATGGCAGAACTGATTTTGTGGACAGTTAAGCATTGCAGGGTTGATTTGGACATGTATTACGGATCATTATCCTACTGGAAGATCCAATGACGACCTACTTTTAGTTTCCTGGCTGAGGCAGCCAGGTTTTAATGTAAAATCTCCTGATATTTCATGGAATCCATGATAGATAGATAGATAGATAGATCTTTATTGTCATTGTCACTTTTACAAAGGAACAACGAAATTGAAGGTGCAATCGAGTCAGTGTGAGGAATAAGAGTTAAAAAGACAAAAAGACAAGAAGAGAGAAAATAATAACAAACCGAATAGTAATAAATATACAAATTGCACTTGTTGACTTAAGGTCTATATTGCACATTGGAAAAATAATATGGAGCAGTTTTATTCTGAGTTCAGGGCCATGATTGCTTTCGGATAAAAGCTGTTTTTAAGGCGGTTTGTCCTAGTTTTCATGGCTCTGTATCTCTTGCCCGATGGCAAAAGCTGGAAGAGGCAATGACCGGGATGTGATGAGTCCTGTGAAATGTCTATTGCTTTTTTGCGGCTTCGGGAGGTGTAGATTTGTTCCAAAGTGGGGAGGGTACAACCAATTGTTCTCTCCGATATCCTGACGACCCTGTGGAGTGCTTTCTTTTCTGAGGAAATGCAGCTGCCGTACCACACACACAGTCCGTACGTGAGCACACTTTCAAAGGAACAATGATAAAAAGCAAGGAGCAGATTTTTTGGGAGGTGGTTCTTTCTGAGAATTCTCAAAAAATACAGTCTCTGCTGCGCCTTCTTTAGCAGCTCCTTGGTGTTGGTGCTCCAGGTCAGGTCATCCTCCAGCTCCATACCCAGAAACCTGAACACCGGGACCCTCTCCACATAGGCCCCGCCAATGATGAGTGGCTGGATGTTAGTTTTGTTTTTCCTAAAGTCAATAACAAGCTCCTTTGTTTTTTGTTGTTGTTGAGGAGCAGGTTATTGACTGTGCACCACTCTGACAGTCACTCCACCTCGTCCCTGTATGCTAGCTCACCCTCCTTGCCCGAGATGAGTTCGACCACCGTCGTGTCATCCGCAAACTTTATAATCTTGCTGCTATGGTGAGTGGGGACACAGTCATATGTGTAGACGGTGTAGAGGAGCGGGCTGAGCACACAACCCTGCGGCGTCCCAGTGTTGAGGCTGAGAGCAGTGGATGTGTGGAGACCCAGCCTGACCCTCTGGTAGCGACCCGACAGGAAGTCCAGTATCCAACTGCAGGTGAGTGATGGAAGTCCCAGATCTGCCAGTTTGGACACCAGTCGTTGTGGGAGGATGGTGTTAAACGCCGAGCTGAAGTCTACAAAGAGCAGTCTGGCGTAACTCCCCTGCTGCTCCAGGTGGGTCAGGGCAGCATGAAGGGCTGTGGCAACAGCATCCTCCGTGGATCTCTTTGCTTTGTAAGCAAATTGAAATGGGTCCAGGTCTGCTGGCAGGCAGGCAGGCAATGATATGACTCCGCACCAGTTTCTCAAAACACTTCATGATGACAGATGTGACTGCCACTGGGCGGAAATCATTCAGCCATGTCCCCTAACAATGCTTCCAGGTCCTTTGGAGAAAAAACAGCCCCACAACATCATAGAACCTCTACCATATTTCACAGTTGGGACAAGATTCTTTTCATTACATTTTACACCAAACCCACTTTGCATGTTTATTGCCAAAAAGTTCCATTTTTGTTTCATCAAACCATAAAACGCAGTTCCAGGCAAAGTTGTAGTAACGTTCAACAAACTTCGGGCTCATACCTTTGTGGATAACTGACAGAAAAGGCTTCTTTCTGGCATATCTTCAAAATAATCTGTTGGCATAAAGATGCCCTCTGATGGTGGTTCTGGAGACTTGATAACCCCAGGATTTTACTTTTTCTTACACTTATCCAACAGTGATCGTTGGGGATATTATTGCCTCTCTTACCATCCTTCTCACTGTACATGAGGATAAAATAAACTTGGGTCCACTTCCAGGCAAGTTTGTCACAGTTCCAGTTGATGATCACTTTTTTTATTGCCTAACTGTAGAAATGGGCATTTTCAGGCGAATAGCTAATTTTTTATAACCATTCCCTGAGTTATGAAGGGCAACACACTTCTCCCTCATTTGTATTGAGTGTTTTTATTTTCTTTGCCATGATGATGCTTGGCTAAGGAAATTTGGTTCTATGACTCCTCACATCTGTATCCCAGTTAATCAGGAAGTCATTGATTTCAGCTGGAAAGTTACTATAACACTCAGATCAACTTAATATCCAATTAAAATGGGAAACATGCTTCAGTTACATTGTTTTACATTATTTTTTCAAGGGTGCCATCAATTGTGGCACATGAGTTTTTGTTAAAAATATTTCTTTCTTGATAAGGGCTTTGTTTTTCATTGAATGAACTTGTTTCAATTAAAAGTCAGATGTTTCTCATTTTTTCAGTGCAAGATGACGGTTCTTGAGTAAACTGTTTTTTTTTCTAACCCTTCTTACTAATCTTTACAAGGGGGTGTCAATAATAGTGGAGGGCACTGTATGTGTTGCTCACACAATAATCTATACTAATAAAAGGCAAAGCCCTCACTGACTAACTGACTCACTCACTCACTCATCACTAATTCTCCAACTTCCTGTGTAGGTAGAAGGCTGAAATTTGGCAGGCTCATTCCTTACAGCTTAATTACAAAATTTAAGCAGGTTTCATTTCGAAATTCTACGCGTAATGGTCATAACTGGAACCTGTTTTTTGTCCATATACTCTAATGGAGTAGGCGGAGTCACGTATCGCGTCATCACGTATGACGCCTCCTACGTAATCACGTGAAGTGAAAACAAGGAAGAAATTTACAGCACGAGTCAAACGCGGGAACGAAGGTAAATGACATTAATTGTTGAGTGTCTTTTAATACTGTGTAATTGTTAAGTGTCTTTTAATACTTTGTAAGCATACATATTAACAGATGTGCAATTAAACGTGTGCATTTACGGGGGTGATTTCTCAGGCTTAAAGCTCGAAGTGATCACTCGAGTGAAGGCAGCTTCACAAAAAAAACAGATCCTTAACAAACTGTTATTGGTATATTTTCCCTCAATTTTAAAAGGTTTTCTTTTCTTCTTAATAAAAATTTAAAAGAAGAACTTCGCTGGTGCGAACCGCGGGGATTTGTGCGACTGACGCATACAAACATATTCATGAGTGCAGGTACTTCGGAAAGAAAGCACCGTGTAAACCTAAACTTTAAATTAAGTTCATAGACCTACAAAAGGTTGCCATTGATTTCAGGCAAGATTGCTTTTCTCCTGTACAACTATACGTTGCATTCTCAAGAGTATGCTTGCACGGCTTGGTCATATTACAACCGGAGTGCTGAACTGACAACGTGATATACAAACAGAACAATCATAAAAACAGGATTAAATAAAAAGGCTGCTTCCGTTGGCAAAGCAACGAAAAGGAAGACCTTATATGACGTTCGTTTATAAAACAGCGGAGAGGTGTGTGAAGTCAGCTTCACAAAAAAACAGATCCTTAACAAATTGTTATTGGTAGATTTTCACTCAATTTAAAAGGTTTTCTTCTTAATAAAAATTTAAAAGCAGTACTTCGCCGCTGCAAAGCACGGGGATGTATATATATAGATAGATAGATAGACATATATATGTATATATATAGATAGATAGAGATATATAGATAGATAGATAGAGAGTATATATATATATATTATAGAGAGAGAGAGAGATAGATAGATAGACTAGCAAAATACCCGCGCTTCGCAGCAGAGAAGTAGTGTGTTAAAGAGGTTATGAAAAAGTAAAGGAAACATTTTAAAAATAACGTAACATGATTGTCAATGTAATTGTGTTGTCATTGTTATGAATGTTGCTGTCATATATATATACATATACATATACACATATATTATATATATATATATATATATATATACATACACACATACATATACACACATACATGCACTTACAATAACATAGAAATCAATATTAACATCATTAACTTCATTATCATATGAGAATATGAAGTAATATATAAGAAGCACATTTCATATAAATATAAATTATTAAACAGTAAAATCTTCTTCTATAATTTGCTACCATGGCTATTCATTTGTCTGTCCAGGATTTTAAATCACCTGTAGCTCGCAAACCGTTTCACCTATTGACTTGAAATCTGGTACACATATAGTACGTCACGACTGCTATCCGCTTTATGGGTGATAATTGTATTACTCTTTTTATCTTCATTTTATTTTATTGTAGAATCAACTCCTATCTGCGCACACCAGGGCGGCCGTGGGCGGATGTGTATGGTGTATTCAGTCCATGTTATCGTGCATTGCGCTGTCACTGGTATTTTGATAAAAGAATTTGAACAACATATAAGAAGCGTATAAATTATTAAACAGTAAAACATTAACATTTAAGAAGTAAAGTTACATTGAGTACTACTGCAGTGCCTTCGGTATACCTCATTTTTTTCTTTGCCCATTACATGCTTAAATGTATACATTTTTTGGTGTACCTACCCGAGAACACGCGACATATAACCGACCGTGGGAGAAGCATGGATTTTAAACACGCGTTGAGTTCATCTGCTGGTCTCCTTCGTGGAATAACTGGTAATATTTGACTAAACTCTACAGCGAGTAAAACGACATTACCTCTTTTTTTTTTTTTTTTTATGATCTCTGAGATCTTGCTTTTTTCGGTTCAAAGCTTCATAAGCTCTTTTATGTTCCATGGTGTACTTATCCCAAACCATCATCTTTGAATGTTGCAAGACTTTCGCCTTGTATGTAGATCGGGGTAATTACATTCATTGCATTCCTAGTCTGAATCACAATCTGATTGTATGGGTGGTTACCTGGCAGGTAACGCTTATGCTTGGTCATTAAGTCGTCTAACATCGGCTACGTGCCCTCTTTTAATTGCGAGAAGTAGATATATATAGCCAAATTCTCGCGCTTTGTTGCGGCGAAGTACTGCTTTTAATTTTTTATTAAGAAGAAAAGAAAACCTTTTTAAACGGATCGAAAATATACCAATAACAATTTGTTAAGGATCTGTTTTTTTGTGAAGCTCCGTTTTCACAGCTGTCACGCTACGGCATGTGTTTCGTTTATTTGACAGTATGTAGATGGTGGTAATTACATTCATGGCATTCGTTTTCTGAATCACAATCTGATTGTATGGGTGGTTACCTGCCAGGTCACGCTTGTGGTTTGTCAGCAAGTCGCCTTACGTCCGCCACATGCCCTCTTTCTGTTCCCAGAAGCAGATCATAGAATGGTTTTAATAGTTTACTTTCAAATAATGCAAAGAGTATGCGACATGTGTTTCTCCCTAATTCTGGGCTCATCAGGCGTACACACTCACTGCATCCCCTCTCGGGAATCGAATCTCTATCGTCAATGCCAGAGGTGAAGCCCCTAACGTTGCGCTACGGCGTGTGATTCGTTTATACCTCGTGTCTTCTCATTAAACTTTTATCTCGCGAATATGTTATTGCAATCCACAGCGGGAGCGTTTCTATAAACTTAATTTAAACTTACGTTTTACACCATGCTTTGTTTCCCTTATGAAGATGCTTGTATGGTTCACTCGCTCGCTTCTTATTGTTTCGCTCCCTTCTCAATTGTTTAATGAATTTTTTGGTCTTAGCTGTTTGCGGCGACAGAGTTGAAGCCCCTAACGTTGCGGTCAGCAAGTCGGCTAACATCCGCCATGTGCCATCTTTCAGTTGCGAGAAGCAGATCATAGAATGGTTTTAATAGTTTATTTTCAAATAATGCAAAGAGTATGCGACACGTGTTTCTCCCTAATTCTGGACTCATCAGGCGTACACACTCACTGCATCCGCTCTCGAAAATCGAATCTCGAACGTCAGCGCCAGAGGTGAAGCCCCTAACGTTGCACTACGGCATGTGGTTCGTTTATACCTCGTGTCTTCTCATTAAACTTTTATCTCACAAATATGTTATTGCAATCCGCAGCGGGAGCGTTTCTATAAACTTAATTTAAACTTACGTTTTACACCGTGCTTTTTTTCCTTATGAAGATGCTTGTATGCTTCACTCGCTCACTTCTTATTGTTTCGCTCCCTTCTCAATTGTTTAATGAATTTTTTGTTCTTCGCTGTTTGCGGCTCCTCCTTCATTTCTCCCTACTGCGTTCACAGTCTTTTCACATGATTACGTGGGAGGCGTGATGACGTGACACTCAACTCCTCCTCCCACGGCCATCGAGCTGCCGTCCATTACAGTATATTGTGAAAAAAGAGGTTCCAGTTATGACCATTACGCGTTGAATTTCGAAATGAAACCTACCTAACTTTTGTATGTAAGCTGTAAGGAATCAGCCTGCCAAATTTCAGCCTTCCACCTACACGGGAAGTTGCAGAATTAGTGAAGAGTCAGTGAGGGCTTTGCCTTTTATTAATTAGTATAGATAGATAGATAGATAGATAGATAGATAGATATATCGCAGATTTTTCGCTGCTTCGCGGGTTTCTGCGGACAATGGGTCTTTTAATTTCTGGTACATGCTTCCTCAGTTGGTTTGCCCAGTTGATTTCATACAAGGGACGCTATTGGCAGATGGCTGAGAAGCTACCCAACTTACTTTCTCTCTCTCTCTCTTGCGCTGACGTAGGGGGGTGTGAGCAGGGGGGCTGTGTGCAGCTGCTTCCTGTAGGGCATGCTGCACGGTGCTTCGCATACTTAAAAGCTCAAAGGGCACGTATTGATTTTTGACTTTGTTTTTCTGTGGCTCTCTCTCTCTCTCCTCCTGCTCCTGACAGAGGGGGTGTGAGCTGCCGCCTTCAACAGCTTTGTACCGGCGGTGCTTCGCATACTTAAAAGCCAAAAAGCCCAATTGATTTTTTTTTTTGACTGCTTGCTTTGCACTCCTTTGAAAAGGAAGATATGTTTGCATTCTTTTAATTGTGAGACAGAACTGTCATCTCTGTCTTGTCATGGAGCACAGTTTAAACTTTTGAAAAAGAGACAAATGTTTGTTTGCAGTGTTTGAATAACGTTCCTGTCTCTCTACAACCTCCTGTGTTTCTGCGCAAATCTGTGACCCAAGCATGACATTCTAAAAATAACCATATAAACATATGGTTTCTACTTCGCGGATTTTCCTATTTCGCGGGTGGCTCTGGAACGCAACCCCCGTGATGGAGGAGGGATTACTGTATATATGTGGATGTGTATATGTAGATATGTATATATAAGTACAGTAATCCCTCCTCCATCACGGGGGTTGCGTTCTAGAGCCACCCGCGAAATAAGAAAATCCGCAAAATAGAAACCATATGTTTATATGGTTATTTTTATATTGTCATGTTTGGGTCACAGATTTGCGCAGAAACACAGGAGGTTGTAGAGAGACAGGAACGTTATTCAAACACTGCAAACAAACATTTGTCTCTTTTTCAAAAGTTTAAACTGTGCTCCATGACAAGACAGAGATGACAGTTCTGTCTCACAATTAAAAGAATGCAAACATATCTTCCTCTTCAAAGGAAACAGAGAGGAAAGCAAACAAATCAACAGGGCTGTTTGTTTTTAAGTATGCAAAGCACCGCCGGTACAAAGCTGTTGAAGGCGGCAGCTCACACCCCCTCCGTCAGGAGCAGAGAGAGAGAGAGAGAGAGAGAAAAACAAAGTCAAAAATCAATATGTGCCTTTTGAGCTTTTAAGTATGCGAAGCACCATGCAGCATACTTAAAAGCTGCACACAGAAGGTAGCAACGTGAAGATAATCTTTCAGCATTTTTAGACGAGCGGCCGTATCGTCTAGGTGTGCGGACAGCCCCCTTGCTCACACCCCCTACGTCAGGATCACAGATAGTCAGCGCAAGAGAGAGAAAAAGAAAAGTAAGTTGGGTAGCTTCTCAGCCATCTGCCAATAGCGTCCCTTGTATGAAATCAACTGGGCAAACCAACTGAGGAAGCATGTACCAGAAATTAAAAGACCCATTGTCCTTAGAAATCCGCGAACCAGCAAAAAATCCGCGATATATATTTAAATATGCTTACATATAAAATCCGCGATAGAGTGAAGCCGCGAAAGGCGAGGCGCGATATAGCGAGGGATCACTGTATATATGTTTATGTATATATATGTTTACGTAACCTCTTTAACACACTACTTCTCTGCTGCGAAGCGCTGGTATTTTGCTATATATATATATATATATATATATATATATATATATATATATATGTGTGTGTGTGAATGTATGTATATAAGTATGTCTATATTTATATGTATATATCTATGTAGATATGTAAATTTGTATATGTGTGTGTATATATATATATATATATATATATATGTATATGTGGATGTGTATATGTATATATATGTATATGTAGATATGTATATATATATATGTATATATGTTTATGTATATATATGGTTACATAACCTCTTTAACACACTACTTCTCCGCTGCGAAGCGTGGGTATTTTGCTAGTCTATACTAATAAAAGGCAAAGCCCTCACTGACTCACTCACCCACTCATCACTAATTCTCCAACTTCCCGTGTAGGTGGAAGGCTGAAATTTGGCAGGCTCATTCCTTACAGATTACTTACAAAAGTTAGGCAGGTTTCATTTCGAAATTCTACGCGTAATGGTCATAACTGGAACCTCTTTTTTGTCCATGTACTGTAATAGACTGCAGCTCGATGGCCGTGTGAGGCGAAGTTGCGTATCGCGCCATCACACCTCCCACGTAATCATGTGAACTGACTGTGAACGCAGTATGTAGAAAACAAGGAAGAGCCCCAAAGAGCGCTGAAGAAAACATTCATTACACAATTGAGAAGGCAGCGAAACAATGAGAAGCGAGCGAGTGACGCATACAAGCATATTCATAAGTGCAGCTACTGCGGAAACAAAGCACGGTGTAAACCGTAAGTTTAAATTAAGTTTATAAAAACGTTACCGCTATAAATATATAAATATATATATATATATATATATATATATATATATATATATGTATGTGTATATATATATATATGTATATATATGTATATATGTATGTGTATATATATATACAGTAATCCCTCCTCCATCGCAGGGGTTGCGTTCCAGAGCCACCCGCGAAATAAGAAAATCCGCGAAGTAGAAACCATATGTTTATATGGTTATTTTTATATTGTCATGCTTGGGTCACAGATTTGAGCAGAAACACAGGAGGTTGTAGAGAGACAGGAACGTTATTCAAACACTGCAAACAAACATTTGTCTCTTTTTCAAAAGTTTAAACTGTGCTCCATGACAAGACAGAGATCACAGTTTCGTCTCACAATTAAAAGAATGCAAACATATCTTCCTCTTCAAAGGAATGCCTGTCAGGAGCAGATCATGTCACAGAGATAGAGACAAAAGCAAACAAATCAATAGGGCTGTTTGCCTTTTAAGTATGCGAAGCACCGCGGCACAAAGCTGTTGAAGGCGGCAGCTCACACCCCCTCCGTCAGGAGCAGACAAAGAGAGAGAGTTTGTTTTTCAAGCAAAAATCAATACGTGCCCTTCGAGCTTTTAAGTATGCGAAGCACCGTGCAGCATGTCCTTCAGGAAGCAGCTGCACACAGTGCAACGTCCCTATCGTCTAGGTGTGCGAACAGCCCCCCTGCTCACACCCCCCTACGTCAGCGCAAGAGAGAGAGAGAGAGAAAGTAAGTTGGGTAGCTTCTCAGCCATCTGCCAATAGCGTCCCTTGTATGAAATCAACTGGGCAAACCAACTGAGGAAGCATGTACCAGAAATTAAAACATCCATTGTCCGCAGAAACCCGCGAAGCAGCGAAAAATCTGCGATATATATTTAAATATGCTTACATATAAAATCCGCGATGGAGTGAAGCCGCGAAAGGCGAAGCGCGATATAGCGAGGGATCACTGTATGTATATATATGTATATATGTATGTGTGTATATATATATATATATATATATATATATATGTATGTGTATATATATATATATGTATATATCTATACTAATAAAAGGCAAAGCCCTCACTGACTCACTGACTGACTGACTGACTGACTGACTCACTCATCACTAATTCTCCACCTTCCCATTTAGGTAGAAGACCGAAATTTGGCAGGCTCATTCCTTACAGCTTACTTACAAAAGTTAGGCAGGTTTTATTTCGAAATTCTAAGCGTAATGGTCATAACTGGAACCTGTTTGACTGACTCACCCATCACTAATTCTCCAACTTCCCGTGTAGGTAGAAGTCTGAAATTTGGCAGGCTCATTCCTTACAGCTTACTTACAAAAGTTAGGCAGGTTTTATTTCAAAATTCTACGCGTAATGGTCATAACTGGAACCTGTTTGACTGACTCATTCATCACTAATTCTCCAACTTCCCGTGTAGGTAGAAGGCTGAAATTTGGCAGGCTCATTCCTTACTGCTTACTTACAAAAGTTAGGCAGGTATCATTTCGAAATTCTACGTGTAATGGTCAAAACTGGAACCTGTTTTTTGTCCATATACTCTAATGGAGGAGGCGGAGTCACGTATCGCGTCATCACGTATTACGCCTCCTACGTAATCACGTGAACTGAAAACGAGGAAGAGATTTACAGCACAAGTCAAATGCGGGAACGAAGGTAAATGACGTTAATTGTTGACTGTCTTTTAATACTGTGTATTTTTTGAGTGTCTTTTAATACTGTGTAACCATACATATTAACACATGTGCAATTAAACGTGTGCATTTACGGGGTGATTTCTCAGGCTTAAAAGCTCGCCTTTTATTAAAAAGGTAAATGCAAACTCTTTTCATTCTGAAGGGCACAAACCACGTTAGATTTCAGCTGTTAAACGCGCAAAAATGTCAGTACACCAGATAAATAAGCGCAACATATTATCAGTTGTATTGTATGCTTACAATACATATAGAAATGTGTTAATCGTTAACTAATATTATGGGATGGTGTTTTTCGACTCGCGCTTTGATTTAAACGATTGCATGTCTTGGTGGGTTTGCGTAGCTTATTGTCAATATCTTTACAGCTCTTTTTAAGACTTAATTTAAAAAGGTTTTCTTTTCTTCTTAATAAAAATTTAAAAGCAGTACTTCGCCGGTGCGAAGCGCTCACTTCACTCCCTTACGGGAATCGAACCTCGGACGTCAGCGCTAGAGGCTAAGCCCCTAAAATTGCGCCACGGTGTGTGGTTCGTTTATTTGACAGCATGTAGATCGGGGTAATTACATTCACGGCATTCGTAGTCTGATTCACAATCTGATTGTATGGGTGGTTACCTACCAGGTAACGCTTATGGTTAGCCAGCAAGTCATCTCGAAGTGATCACTCTCGTGAACGCAGCTTCACAAAAAAACAGATCCTTAACAAACTGTTATTGGTATATTTTCCCTCAATTTTAAAAGGTTTTCTTTTCTTCTTAATAAAAATTTAAAAGCAGTACTTCGCCGGTGCGAAGCGCGGGGATTTGAGCGACTGACGCATACAGACATATTCATGAGTGCAGGTACTTCGGAAAGAAAGCACCGTGTAAACCTAAACTTTAAATGAAGTTCATAGACCTACAAAAGTTTGCCATTGATTTGAGGCAAGATTGCATTTCTCATGTACAACTATACGTTGCATTCTTAACAGTAAGCTTGCACGGCTTGGTCATATTACAACCTGAGTGCTGAACTGACAACGTCGTATACAAATAGAACTATAACAATCGTAATAAACAAACAAAAAAAAAAGCGAAGAACCCTTGGATTTAATAAAAAGGCTCTTTCCTTGGCGAAGCAAGGAAAAAGGAAGACCTTATATGGCGTTCGTTTATAAAACAGCGGAAAAGCTGTGTTAAGGCTGCTTCACAAAAAAACAGATCCTTAACAAATTGCTATTGGGATATTTTCCCTCAATTTAAAATGCTTTTCTTCTTGATAAAAATTTAAAAGCAGTACTTCGCGGGGATTTAGATATATATATATATATATATATATAGAGAGAGAGATATATATATATATATAGATATAGATATATATAGATATACATATATAGATATAGATATATATAGATAGATATAGATATATATATATATATATATGTATGTATGTCTCTATATATATATATATATATATATATATATATATATGTAAGCTTATAAGTACTGCCTTACTTCTCTTTAAGAAAGGAAGATGTAATGATACTTGATTTTAACGATTCCATGTCTTGGTGGGTTTGCGTAGCTTATTGTCAATATCTTTACACCTGTTTTTAAGACTTATTGACTGAAATGGGCTTTCACGAAAAAAGTTATGGCTTTGCTACAGGATACACCCTCCACAAGTTAAGCAAGTAAAAATAAAAGTGTATATTTCTGTTTTATTTAAACCTTTTAAGTTTGTATGCATAGCCCCATTTGGCTGTTTTAGTTTTTTTTTTCTTTCTTCAGTAATATTTAATCTCCTTAAAGAAAAAGAACATATGCATTTTACTTTTTTTGTATCTCTTTAGTAATATTTTAGTGTAAAAGGATAACCAGTATTTAAACCTTTTATGTTACTTTATAAAGTTATTTTACACAATGTTGAAAAATTAATAAGAAAGCTACATAATTTGGCAGCTGCTGCTTTATTTTTCAATTAAATGAAAAAAGCTCTCCAAGAGAAAACCTCAATGAAGA